>NC_063059.1:6529219-6746719 GCF_018812025.1 Megalobrama amblycephala | reverse complement strand
TATGGACTTCCCTTAAAAATCAGGTCAGATTGTGGGCCACAATTGACCCTTTGCCGGGGGTTTGATTGACAAGCTGTAACGATTGGCCCTATCGGTCGATTTTACATTGATTAAAATTGGGGTCAGATTATACTGTGTGAGAGGTTATGAGTGTTTAAAAAGATGAGACAGACAACAGAAATGAATATATAAGGTGTATTTACAATAATCACAAGGAATTTAAAACAACACAATAAAACTAGAAAAACGTAGGCTGTTTAAAAGCGTGGAGTCCATTAGCACCCTACCCTAAAACAGTCCTTAAGAGTCCTAGTAGTGTGCTGAAAGTCCCAATGTGAAAGTGTCCACTGGTGTATATTAGTGATGGGACGGTTGATACCAGGGGTCCAATGCTCCGAAGCAGTTTTCAAAGCACTATTGTATCACACAGTGTACCGATGCTTGTATCGAAATGACAATACCACGTGATTGATGACGTTTGAAGCTTCGGACGTCATGCAGTAACGGAAAGTCGGGACAGCTGGTTTGAAAAAATTAGCGCTTCGCGATTTGAACTCTGCAATGAAACATGATTAAATGCATAAGGAAAATGCATTTAATCATATTTTATTGCTAGAGTCTCAGTGTAACGAAGGCGGGACTCAGAGTAAGATCCAAATGCAGCTTTATTAAAAGGTGAGCGTGGTCGTACAGGCAGGGGTCAGATAACAGCAAACAGGTACAGCAAGGAACAGGCAGAATCGTAGTCAGGAACAAGCAGAGGGTCAGGGCTGGCAGATATCAATCACAGGTCAGTCTACAAAGCAAAGTTCAGGACAGGCGGCACAGGATCGTAGATGGGAAACAGACAGGCAGACAAGATATAAACGCTTGGAAATGTATCACAGGGAAAACAAGACCTAGCAGTGCGGTGATGTGTGTAAGAGTCTTTTATAGTCCTGGTAATGAGCTGCAGCTGGGTGTGGTGATTAGTGATTAGTGTTAAGTGTGTGCAGGTGAGTGGCAGAGAGGATGATGGGAGATGTAGTCTGGGAACTGACAGGAACAGACGGTGATCATGACATAACGCCCCCCTCCCGGAAGGCGCGTCCTCGCGGCGTAAAAGGAACAGCTAGGGAGGGAGGGTGGGTGCATTGGAGACCTGCATGCAGACAGGAACGGGGTCCCCAATGCAGGTCCAGGAACTCGGGCAGCCACGGCGGGTCAGGAGCCTCGGGCAGCCACGGCGGGTCAGGAGCCTCGGGCAGCCACGGCGGGTCAGGAGCCTCGGGCAGCCACGGCGAGTCCGGAGTGTCAGCAGGCCACGGGGGATCAGGTGGCTTGGGTAACCTCGGCAGGTCAGGTGACTTGAGCAACCACGGCAGGTCAGGCGGGTCAGATGGCTCGAGCAGCCCCAGCAGGTCAGGTGGTCTGGGTAACCACGGTAGGTCAGGTGGTTTGGGTAACCACGGCAGGTCAGGTGGTCTGGGTAACCACGGCAGGTCAGGTGGTCTGGGTAACCACGGCAGGTCAGGGTCTGTAAACGGCCCTAATTGTTCAAAGGCCAATGACGGCAGTGGCCGGGCTGGGTCCCCACCCACAAGCTCCCCACCCCTGGGTATACTGCCCCCCCCCAAAAAGTTCTTGGGGATTTCAACAGGGTCCATAATAGGTTCGTGGACAGAAGGCCTGGATGGCACCAGCAGGGCAGAACGCTTGGGTGGCGGCGGCAGGGCTGACCAAGGGTGCTCAGTGGCCATATCAGGGAGAGCGGACAGCTCGGTGACGGCCTCCGTGGCCGTATCAGGGAGAGCGGGCAGCTCGGTGACGGCCTCCGTGGCCGTATCAGGGAGAGCGGGCAGCTCGGTGACGGCCTCCGTGGCCGTATCAGGGAGAGCGGGCAGTTCGGTGACGGCCTCCATGGCCGTATCAGGGAGAGCAGACAGCTCTGGGACGGCAGCGGGCTCGGGCTGCTCCGGGGCTGCAGCGGGCTCGGGCTGCTCCGGGGCTGCAGCGGGCTCGGGCTGCTCCGGGGCTGCAGCGGGCTCGTAGACTGCTCCTACGTCAATAGAGCTCGAGTTCCTCAACGCACGCAGGACAGCCAAGACATAAAAAGTGAGCACAGCCCTCTGGGCCAAGACAGGACAGACCAGGAGAGCAGGCTGTGCTGGAGCGGACTCACTGGCTGGAGCGGACTCACTGGCTGGAGCGGACTCACTGGCTGGAGCGGGTTCTGGAGCGGACTCAATGGCTGGAACAACCCCTGCATCCTTGAGCATCGCAGGGGCGGCCATCTTGCCCGTGGGCACTGGCAAGGCAGCCATCTTGTCCATCGCGTCCAGGGCGCTTGAGTTCATAGCAACCGGCAAACTTGAGAGCGTTGCAAGAGTTGAACGTGAGAGCGTGGCAACCGGCGAATTTGAGTGCGTGGCAACCGGCGAATTTGAGTGCGTGGCAACCGGCGAATTTGAGTGCGTGGCAACCGGCGAATTTGAGTGCGTGGCAACCGGCGAATTTGAGTGCGTTGCAACCGGCAGGCTTGAGTGCGTTGCAACCGGCAGGCTTGAGTGCGTTGCAACCGGCAGGCTTGAGTGCGTTGCCACCGGCAGGCTTGAATGCAAAGCGGCCGGCGTGGGTTTTGGAATTCCAGCCACTCGTGCTGTAGTCAGCGGTGGATCAGCCACACTGGAACGCAACCCTCTCCGCTCCCTGACTGATCTAGAGACGTGACGTGTCTCTGGGCGATCAGCGGAGACGTGACGTGTCTCTGGGCGATCAGCGGAGACGTGACGTTGCTCTGGGCGATCAGCGGAGACGTGACGTGGCTCTGGGCGATCAGCGGAGACGTGACGTGGCTCTGGGCGATCAGCGGAGACGTGACTTGGCTCTGGGCGATCAGCGGAGACGTGACTTGGCTCTGGGCGATCAGCGGAGACGTGACTTGGCTCTGGGCGATCAGCGGAGACGTGACGTGGCTCTGGGCGATCAGCGGAGACGTGACGTGGCTCTGGGCAATCAGCGGAGACGTGACGTGGCTCTGGGCGATCAACGAAGGCGTGACTTGTTGTTGCGGCCGCCATTTTGTGCGTGTTCTCGGGCATGGCAGCCATTACAGGATTCACCGTGGTGTCGGAATCCTCCGCGACACCCACAGTGAAAGTTGAACCAACTGCGAGCAGGGCAAAGTCCAGGAATTCCATGAACGATCCTCGGGGACCATGGGTGAGTAAATTGTTCTTTAGTGGTTCGTTTAATCCATAAACAAAGAAGTCAATAAGGGCACAGTCCGGCAGATCAGAAAAATGAGCAATGTCCAGGAATCTCTGAATATGTGCCTCCAGGGTGCAGTTACCTTGACGAAGGCTGACAAGGTGCATTGCAGGATCCATGCTGGGACTAGGACGCCCAACAAAGCTGCTGAATCTTGGTGTGGCTAGGTCTTCTGTAACGAAGGCGGGACTCAGAGTAAGATCCAAATGCAGCTTTATTAAAAGGTGAGCGTGGTCGTACAGGCAGGGGTCAGATAACAGCAAACAGGTACAGCAAGGAACAGGCAGAATCGTAGTCAGGAACAAGCAGAGGGTCAGGGCTGGCAGATATCAATCACAGGTCAGTCTACAAAGCAAAGTTCAGGACAGGCGGCACAGGATCGTAGATGGGAAACAGACAGGCAGACAAGATATAAACGCTTGGAAATGTATCACAGGGAAAACAAGACCTAGCAGTGCGGTGATGTGTGTAAGAGTCTTTTATAGTCCTGGTAATGAGCTGCAGCTGGGTGTGGTGATTAGTGATTAGTGTTAAGTGTGTGCAGGTGAGTGGCAGAGAGGATGATGGGAGATGTAGTCTGGGAACTGACAGGAACAGACGGTGATCATGACACTCAGACCCCAAACAGCTCACCCAAAATATTTTACTCAAGTTAATTATGATATAATTATATATATGTATATATAATACATATATATATCAATATGTGAATCCATTGACCAGGCTACACATGATGACACAAGACACGAGTTGTTGTCTCATTGTCACAAATTAATTTAGGTGAGATTAGATAAGATTAGATAGAACTCTTGACTCTTGTCACGGATTTCCGAAGCTTTGTTTGGTCACATGCTTTTTCAAACCGTAGATCTGCTCCGCGATAATTTGTTAGATATGGTGGAGAAAACAAGTCTGACCACCAGATGTCACTAATGCACACTGTGTTAAAAGCTTTGAGTAATGAACCATTTTTTGGCACAATTTGATGAAAGCCTCAAACGCTTCAGAAAGCCTTGGTTTCCCATTAGTGATGTTATTTATGGCACTGAAGCTTCTATGTGCGTATCGCGCATGCGACACAATTTCTAGTGAAGCCTCATATCGGGGTGTGTATTGGTTTCCCAGAGTCACGTGATCGATGACAAATGAAGCCTCACTTTCTGTCCAATCACATGCGCGATTCACTTTGAGTGTCGGAAAGTTCGAACCCCCAGATCTTACTTTACGAGTAGGTTTTCATTTAGACTTATTAAATTACATTTTTAAATACACAGTCATACAAGTAATATTAAGAATACAGATTATTTCAGGAAAATAAAATATTTTGCCGCATGCAATTCATATATGTGTACATGTATTCTTCTGTTACATCATATTGATATTCATACTGGCATTAAATGCCACAGTTAAACAGGTAAATGAATTTGAATAATTCAACACAGACAGGCGCGCGCTATTTAGGCTTTTATTTGAGCACATAACAGCTACGTAACAGAAGCTTCTTTCACTGAGAAATCTGAATCTTTTACCGAAACAATGAAGGGAAAGCCTCAGTGCTTCATGAGGCTTCATTTGCCCATCACTATTTCCAATCACTAGTGTATATACAAAGTCCACAGAAGTGATAATTAGTGATGGCCGATTTCGAAACACTGCTTCATGAAGCTCCGAAGCTTCATGAATCTTTTTGTTTCGAATCAGTGATTCGGAGCGTGTATCAAACTGCCAAAGTCACGTGATTTTAGTAAACGAGGCTTCATCACGTCATCACTGTTTCGAAACAGTTCGAAATTTCAATGATTCACCGTAGAGGGCGATGATAAAGTGAGCCCATGAATCATGCAGATTCACTGAGAACTATTGAACAAGTGTCCAGGGCTTTACCCTATGGTTTTACCTGATCTCTGATTGTATTTGTAGATGTTTTAATTATACATTAGAATAATTAAAATTAATAATGGTAGTTATTAATCTCTTATTGGCCTGTTTAGCTTGAGCCATGGAACAGAGAAACAAGCCTTGAAAATGGATAAAAGAACACATATTATACACTATACACTCTATATTTAATCTTATTAGATGATTAGTTAATTCCATTTAATTGGTTTTACTTTCAATAAAACCTTTGCCATACATTTGTTAAAGTGTATTTTTAATGCATGTTTGGCCTGAGTTTTGTTGCATTTGCACTGATCTGACCACTAGGGGTCACCGTGGAGACGGGTGTCAGATTGTTTCGAAGCCTCGAATCATTACGGCACATTTGATTCAGCTGCTTCAGTGTTTCATGAAGCCTCGATCTGCCCATCACTAGTGATAATCCAAGTGAAGATGAGATGATGTGAAGCGCTGGAAAGGTAAGTCCATACAAACAACTCCTCAATCCAGCTTGTGGTCATTCAGTAATGACCCTGTTTGTTTGCCATGCTGCCTCCTTTATACTGGTCTACTTCCTGATTCCTGTCATGTGATCAGTCACATGACAGGCAGACCCAGACTCATTTAAAGACATACACACATAAAAAAAAATAAGAGGAATAAAATGGCTAAGACAACATGTAACCCAATTAAAACTCAAATATACATAAAACCATCATCATCGTTATATATATTGAGCGGATAAAACATGTGTCTTATGTGACAATGTCACATAGTGATCTAACCAGTCATAACGCTGAATCCACAGTTTTGTCCGACAAAGCAGTCAGGAGTTAGAAGATTAACCTCGGTGGACTTGAACTTGAAAAATGGTGTGTATTTACGTCTTTCCACATTTGAAACAACATCCCTTCTCATGTTCATTATTGTTTATTTGATGCTATAAATTAACTAGTAAGAAGAGATGATTACAGCAGTCTGTCAAGACACATTAAAGAGCCACCAAACGATTTTTATTGTTCGAATTTCTTACAAAATTACACAGTTTGAATGCTGGGACTTTGTTTAATATCATAAGTAACCTGCTCTGTCATGTCTGTCGACGTGTTGTCAGTGTCCTCTTTGCGCCGCAATGTATTTTTCACTGTGTGTGGCGTGACAGCGCCTTGGCTTGTCGGACAAAGCAACAGTAACTAAGGGGAGCGGGTCTTTGTGAAGGGTCAATTCAAGTCTAGTCAGTTTTAGACGTTTTGTCAGGAGAACGGTATCCACCATATCAAACCGGCTCCAAAGTGGGTGCAAGCAAATGGAGAAGTGGAAAGACAAAACGCATCACTGATAAAACGAGTATGGATTGCCCAAGCTGAGGGCCAGGATTGGAAAAGAGAGCTATGCAAGTATGTGACTGTCTACAAGTCCATTCAACATACCACAACAGGAACTTCTTTTTCAGAGGAAGATAAGAGGGAAGTTACCAGACATCACAACACCACACAGTGATTTTGAAGGTCGAGACAAAGACGCAGAGCAGAAAGGAAAAGCCAAGATATACACAGACAACAGATGAAGCACTAAGACATCAAACATAGAGGTTGGAGATCAAGTGCTTGTGAAGCAGGATAAAACAGACAAGTTCACAACAACATTTCACAGTACAACTGACAAGGTCATACACAGAGAAGGTAACAGTGTTGTCGTTCAGTCACCCACTGGAGCAAAGTACGCACAGAACATAACATTTAGCAAGAAGTATCAAGTTTGCGTGGTTCGATCCAAAATAACTAGAAAGGTTATAACAATTGTTACACATTGGTTGCAATTGTTTATTAACAAAAGACACACAGAATAACAAACTTGAACAAAGTGAAGCAGAACTGACAATGAACTGAAAGAAACACAGGGCTTAAATAGACAAAACAAACCAATCAAAGAAACAAACACCATGTGACCGCTTAATCAAACAGTTTGTAACCTATAAAGACTAAAGCCCGGGATACACTGCACAATTTTTGGCTGTCCCAGATGAAAGATTGCCATTGTGAAACAATGGTGATTTCTTTGATCGTGGCTCTTAAGCTGGGTTCACACTGTTTCTGGCAGTGTCGGAAGGTTTGGCGCACAGTCCTGCAGTGTGACTTCTCCTACGACTAATGTCAAATTGTCTTCATTTTTCAAGACAAGCCGTGATCAAAATTAATTCTAGAGATGTCTTTGTTAGCCACCATTTCAGTCCCATGTGTAATGCAGCTCACAGTCACCGAACGTGTATGGATTGATGATGTAAAACTCCAGACAAGTTTTCAAGCACGGGTCTGTTTTTAACGCATCTTGACTGTCGTACAGTCTGACATAAATGACGGTTGAAGTGAAAGAGGATCATGAACGTACAGTCTGACAAGCAACAATCCTAAAGGACTATTATAAATGTGCACCCAACTTTAATCTGTGCCTATGTCGTACAGTGAGAGGTTCAAAGATGGCCATTTTCCTGGTCTTGCGACCAAAGGCTACAATCATTTTCTGAGTGTCAGAAATTCAGCATGATCATCGCAGCATGATCGTGTGTTTGCTGCTTCGACCTATGTCTACTGACCAGCCAATAAAATGAAATCAACGCAACATGGTGCTAAAACTTAAAACTGCTCACCTCAAGCTCTTTTCCCTTCTTCTTTCACCGCTTCCTTTTTTCAAGCACACATAAAAACTACAACTGCCAAAGTGTGATTCAATGTGGTCTTCTTGTTAATCATAGGCTACTGTTCTGTAATGGGAACTTTAAGTATGGTACTGTTGTAGTACAGACATATATGTGGGGACACAGTATGTGATGACATCAGTTCCTGAGTAAAGTTATCTTGAGTATAACGCACACTCCTGGCTCGTTATTGTATCTAAGTTAATGCAACATGGTGTCAGAAGATAACTGAACCATAAAATAACCCATAAAAGGGAGAATATTGGAGAATAAGAAGGGGAAGATGGAGAGAGAAGTGCCAGCCGCACCGATGTTAGCCTCACAGCTAGCTCTGCCCAGCAAATTTGACTGTACCAATACAAGTGAGTGGCCAAGATGGATGAAGCGTTTCGAGCGCTACAGAATCGCGTCAGGTTTGGATAAACAGCCAGAGGAATACCAGGTGAACACGTTCATGTATGCGGCGGGAGATGATGCAGAAGATATTTTGTATGTGTTACCGTTGACTGATGCCCAGAAGAAGTCATATGCTGCCGTTACGGAGGCTTTTAATAAGCACTGCGTTAGCAAAAAGAATGTGATTTTTGAATGAGCGCGATTCAACAAGCGGAATCAAGAGCCGGGTGAGAGTGTTGAGTCGTTTATTACAGCGGTTCATTCACTCGCTGAGCAATGTGATTTCGGTGCTCTAAAAGAGGATCTGATAAGAGACCTCATCGTGGTCGGCATACGCGATGCCAAACTGTCAGAAAGCTTGCAGTTGGACGCGGATTTGACACTAGAGAAAGCGGTAACGAGAGTGAAACAAAGCGCAGCGGTGAAAAAACAACAGCAACAATACTGTGTGGAGCAGAGCAGCCGATAGGACACGTTGAGGCTATACACAAGAAGGAAAGAAGATCACGAAAACCTCCTAAAGTGAAAACGGGAGAACCAGTCACTTGGTTGTGGCAGATGTGGAAACATTAAGAATCACCCCTGGAAGTACTGCCCAGCTAGAGATGCTGACTGTAGGTGATGTCACCGTAAGGGCCATTTTGCAAAAAAAATGTAGGTCAGGAAGAGGGGTCCATTACATAACAGAGGGGCAGTCAGAGACTGGTGAGGAGGGGGATTTTGCTTTCCTTGGAGAAGTGTATAAACAAGGAACTGATGGATGGAATGAACTGATTGTGCGGAATGGGGAAAACACAGTTTTCAAATTGGAAAGTTTTTCAAGTTTTCAAATAGGGGTGTTGCAGCCACCTGGAAAAGTGCTGTTCGGACCAGGTAATCAAAGGCTGGATGTAAAAGGACGGTTTAAAGGGCGACTAAGCATCAAAAATAAAACTACAGAACAGGACGTTTATGTAGTTGCTGGTCTGTCCAAGCCCTTATTAGGGCTCTCTGCGATTGAAGCTCTCACACTAATACAGCGGCTCCACACTGTACAAGAGCGACAGGAGGACTTTATAGCTGAATACCCCTCAGTGTTTTCTGGCCTAGGCAAATTAAAGGAGCCATACAAAATTGAGTTGGAGCCAGCGGCTGTTCCATTTGCTCTATCCTCTCCACGATGTGTGCCCCTGCCAATGAGAGAGAAAGTGCAAATAGAGTTAAAACGCATGGAGGATATGGGAGTGATTTCTAAAGTGACACAGCCCACTTCATGGTGTGCGTGGTGCCCAAGGCCCAAGGAAAGATGGGGAGGATGTGACGTGTGTGTGGATTTGACGCACTTAAATAAGTGGGTGCGCAGAGAACGTCACATCCTCCCTGCTGTAGAGCAGACACTTGCGATGCTGGCTGGTGCCACAGTATTCACAAAGCTGGACGCTACATCTGGCTTCTGGCAAATTCCACTATCTGAGGAAAGATCACTTTTGACAACATTCATCACTCCATTTGGGAGATATGCATTCAACCGTCTACCATTCGGGATCTCGTCGGCCCCAGAGCATTTTCAGCGTAGAATGTCACAAATGCTGGTAGATTGTGAAGGAGTTGTGTGTCATGCTGATGACATATTAGTCTTCGGTGAGGACATGCAGCAACACAATGAGAGACTGCATCGGGAACGAGAAGTGCGTGTTTGCAACAGACAACATGATGTTTCTGGGGCACCATATTGGGGCAGATGGGGTTGCACCAGATCCAGATAAAGTCAGAGCGATCTTGGAGATGCCTGAACCAACCGGGGTGGAAGGAGTGAGGAGAGTGATGGGAATGGCTAATTATTTGGGTAAGTTTTTACCCCACCTTGCGTCCTACACCCGCTCACTCAAAGAACTGCTCTGTGAGAAAAATGAATGGTGCTGGGGAGCACCACAAAAAGAGGCTTTTCAAAATTTGATTTGGGGAGCACCACAAAAAGAGGCTTTTCAAAATTTGATTTGATTTGGTTTGGGGGGCGTATTGAATCAAAAGCAGACAGATGGAACATGGAAACCAGTGGTGTTCATCTCTCTGAGCCTGTCTGAGGCAGAAAAACATTATGCTCAGATCGAAAAGGAGGCCTTAGCAGCAACATGGGCATGTGAACGGCTGTCATCTTACCTCCTGGGCCTGAAGTTTAGACTGGAGATGGATCACAAACCACTGCTCTTGCTGCTAAGCACCAAAGCACTAGAGGAACTCCCACCACAAATTCTGTGGTTCCGTCTGAGACTGATGAAGTTCACGTTTGACATAGTGCACGTGCCCGGTAAGCAAATGATAACTGCAGACACATTATCAAGAGCTCCTGTGAAACATACATTTACAGAGGAGGAGAAGGAAAATGAGAGAGATGTTAATGTGTTTGTGGATTCTGTAATTCAAGCCCTCCCAGCTACAGAACAAAGGCTGAATACAATAATCAAAAACCAGAAGGCTGATCACATCTGCGCTAAACTCATCCAATACTGTGAGACTGAGTGGCCTGAGAAACATGTCCTTCCACCAGAGCTGTGGCACCTAAATGTTGCCACAGCCACCACTGTCATTGCGGCTTTAATGGACGTGTTTAGCCGCCATGGAATCCCAGAGACTGTTATGTCCGATAATGGACCACAGTATAGCTGTGCACTTTTTAAGAACTTTGCCAGTGAATACGGGTTTACACGCATTACCAGCAGCCCAGGGTATCCGCAAACAAACGGGGAGGCAGAGCGCGCAGTGGCTACAGTGATAGGACTCTGGAAAGGGGGTGGTGAGAAAACTAAAGCTTTGCTGACATATCGGTCTACCCCTCTGGAGAATTAGCCTGACGTTCTAGTTCGAATATGAGTCTGATACTGCTCCATTGGGCTTTGATTATGGGGGCGTATTTCAACCGATCCAGGAAAGACCTCAATTGGATAGACCTACAACCAATCAGAGCTACAGAGTAAGTGACATATGTTGAGCGACGCATAGTTGTCAACAGAACTCTTCTTAGCGACCATCGGGGCCAGCTGATAAATCAAACTTTTGCCGAATCCCGTAGGAAGGATGGCAAAGACATCTTTCCCATCGACAAATGCCTTGATCGCGGTCCTCTGTTCCTTTTTTTAAATTAACCCTTTAACACGTACGATCACACCGGTGTGATCAGTCTTGGCTGGCCCCAGGAGCGTACGATCACACCGGTGTGATTAGAACGTTCAGTGCATTACGTGATCAACTGCCAAATTCAAATGTGCGTGCGCGCTTTAACTGGCGCTAAACCAGAGACGGACGCGCGCAGCGCTTTTCATATATCACATATGCAGTGTTTTCAACCAAATAATGTTCATTTCAGGTTTCAGATATTTAAATACACATGAGTACTAACAAAACAATATATTTAGAGTTTGTAAAATACACAATGATGTCTATAGAAGCGGAAATAACAACCCTTTCCATTAACTTGACAACACGTTTAATTCATATCAGATACACATTGTGAAAGTAACTTAAAAGCTTACTCTATTCTTCCCCAGTTCACCGGCACACTTACTTTCATGTATTTCGGGAGAAGTGGATAAATTCACGAGTTGTAAATCCAACAGGTCCGCGCGGTGCAAACTAACATGGCGGCGCCCATCGCTCATATGGCTCAACTAACGCGATCAAAACACACTTGCACATATTTGGCAATCGGAATATTAGATATTTCATGCTATAGTTAACAAATTTGTGAATATTTTGAATAAAAAAGGAAAAATTAAATGAAAGCAGATCATCAGTCATAGCCTACAGCGCTGCAGTGTCACATAACAAGCAATGACGCATCACCATGGAAACCATAAAGTGATACGTTCTAAATAACGGTCGCCTTAAAAAACTCATGCTGGGGGGTCAGCCAGAATATTTGAAACTTACGTGCGAAAGGGTTAATGCGCTGTCGATATCTTCTATAACGGACGCGATGGCGGAATCTACACATCTCAGTTCTTCAACAGCCATCATTGTTGTAAACTAATTGACCTTTCGCAAAGACCCGCCCCCCTTAGTTACTGTTGCTTTGTCCGACAAGCCGTGGCGCTGTCACACCACACAGAGTGGAAAATACATCGCGGAGCAAAGAGGAAACTGACAACACATCGACAGACGAGGCAGAGCAGGTTACTTATGATATTAAACAGAGTCCCAGCTTTCAAACTGTGTAGTTATTAAAAAAATTCAAACAATAAAAAACGTTTTGTGGCTCTTTAATGTGTTGTGACCTATGGTTGTGACCATGATCGTGACAGATTGCTGTAGCGCCTCAGCTCAAGAGGCTCGTGAACCGATCATCTCTTCCTACTAGTCCATTTATAGCATCAAATAAACATGAATGAACATGAGAATGAATGTTGTTTCAAACGCGGAAAGACGTCAATATGCACAATTTTTCAAGTTTAACTCCACCGAGGTTAATCTTCTAACTCCTGACTGCTTTGTCGGACAAAATGGCGGATGCGGCGTTCTGATTGGTTAGATCGCTTGTCAATCAAACTCCCCAAGCGCTCTTTGATGACGTGGCTGATTACGTTTCTGGTGATAATCTGTCAATCATCGCCCTGACAATGTGATTGGTCCGAACAGTTTCTGTTCGGGCATAATTACTCCTCTACGGATCGAGTCCAGACCGAACTCCCCGACCTCAAAATGTTGTGGGCGGGGCTAAGTTCGGCTGGCATCCAGGCTACTGGAGAATGGTTACTCTCCAGCACAACTCTTAATGGGCAGACAACTGCATTCCACCATACCACAGCTTCCTACCTTTCTAACCCCTCGTTAGCTGAATATTAGGAGATTCAGGGAAACAGACAAGTGGGCAAAAGACAGACAGCAATGCAGGTACAACATGCGTTACAAGACACGTCGCTTACAAACTTTGCAACCTGGACAAAGTGTGTGGCTGTAGAGAGAGAAATCACAAGGGACTGTCATTCGTCAGGCTGAAACACCTAGGTCTTACTTCATACACACTGACGGTGGTCTGATCAGGAGAAACCGCACTCACATGCGGGCAGTTCATTTGCCGCTATCTCAAAAACCCATGGAGACAACGGACACAACCCAGGAACAGTGTGACAGTCATACGCATGCTTCTAGGGATGTGAAGGTGTCCAGAGACACTGACGTGAGTAGAGCACCTCATGTGACCAGTTCGGGCCGAGTGTCATGGCCTCCTGAACGTTTGAATTTGTGAAAGGAAAAAAAAAGGGCAAAAACAAGAGAAAAGGAAAAAAAGTTGTTCACTGTTTGTTCTTGAGAAACTGTTCAGATTTTGGACTTGTAATTCAATGTAGGTTTGAAGGTTCTGCAAAGATGTATCCAACATGTTACATTGGAGAAAGTGTCCTTACTTAAAAGGGGGAGGTGTTCTGTAATGGGAACTTTAAGTATGGTACTGTTCAACTCCTTCACAATCTACCAGCATTTGTGACATTCTACGCTGAAAATGCTCTGGGGCCGACGAGATCCCGAATGGTAGACGGTTGAATGCATATCTCCCAAATGGAGTGATGAATGTTGTCAAAAGTGATCTTTCCTCAGATAGTGGAATTTGCCAGAAGCCAGATGTAGCGTCCAGCTTTGTGAATACTGTGGCACCAGCCAGCATCGCAAGTGTCTGCTCTACAGCAGGGAGGATGTGACGTTCTCTGCGCACCCACTTATTTAAGTGCGTCAAATCCACACACACGTCACATCCTCCCCATCTTTCCTTGGGCCTTGGGCACCACCACCATGCCCGCACACCATGAACAGTCTACATGCATGTCGTACCCAAGATTAGTAGATCCATGTCGCACAGTGTGATAAAGTAATGATCTTATAGGATTGCTAAAATTGTGCAGTGTATCCCAGGCTTAACAGAAACAGAGAAACAAGAGAAAACTGAGGCACAGAACTGAAACATAATACAATTCCATCCAAACTGCATTTCGGGAGGCGCAACGTTCAAGTAATCTGACTAATCATCACATCATCTCAGCCAGCTGTTAGCAATCAGTAATCAACATATCTACCCAATCAGGGGTGCATTTCCCAAAGCGAACTATGGTCGCAAGTTCCGTCGTTACCAATAGAGTTCAATGGGACTTACGGTCTCCTTTTTACTAGTTATTATTGTACAGCACATTGGTCACCTGGTGTTGTTTTAATTGTGCTTTATAAATAAAACAAACAAACAAACAAAAAACAAACAAACAAACAAACATAAAATGCAAAAATACAAACCAACATATGTAAAAAGTCAGGATGATAGCGATAATGACCCCGTACGACCTGTGCTGCTTCCCTATTCTGAGTCGTTTGATTCGTACTCCAACAGCAATGTGTGAAGATGCTATGATTGGGAAGAGGATGAGAAAGCTCACTAAAAATATATATGTGACCAGAAACTTAGTAGGAAACACATTCATAGTGAACAAAGGGATGCTGAAGCTGATGGATAAAACCCACACAATCACGCAGATGATCCTGGCTCTCAGTACAGTTCGGTTATTTTGAGCCCAAACAACCATCCATGTGCACAGACATCGGTCCAGACTGATGACTACAAGAAAATAAATGCTAGCAAACATATTTAGTGCCATCGTCATGGATGAAATGAACATTAAGGACAAAGAGTACCTAAGAAAAAGTAATATCATTATGGATAATATGAAGATGAAGTCTGCAATTGCCAAGTTGAGAAACCAAATAGGGTTGATTGTCGTCTTCATTCTGCAGCCTGTCAGAAATATGACAAGCCTGTTTCCAATGAAACCAACTATAAATGTGGCAATGTGTATTAAAAAGAAAAAAAGAAAAAAAAAAGCAATGGCTAGAAACACACAAAAACATCCATGTTTCCTGTTTATCTAGCCTATTTCATTAGAAATGTTAAGAACAGCAACAGGATATTTCAAAATATTGTTCATTGAAACTGCTAAGTAAGAATTGAAACTGTCGTAAGAACCACAGCTGTAGGCCAACTTACTCATTGACTATTTGTATTGAAGAGGCTGAAAAAATATACACAAAAATATTAACCAAAATATTTTTAGCTAAACTCTATATATAAAAGAGCACTTTTTAACATTTAAAGCTGAACTGAAATTTCATCATACATAGGGTGCTTCAGGTGATGTTTAAGGACTCTTAAAGGAACAAATTATAATCCACTTAATTCATCCGGAAAGCATCAAGAAAGTAAATGTGAGAAAACTAAAGATACTTTTTAAGAAATACAAAAAATAATTAGTGTAAATGAATAAACTTTACACTTTACACTTTACAGGCTCTCTTGAGGAACCTAATGTTTAAGTTCATGTCCCGACTTGATGAGTCTCAAAATTGTATTATAATGATGCTCACAAGCCCTAGGTGCAGCTCGGTTAGATATCAATCATATTTGTGGAAACATTGGTATGGGTGCCTGTTAAGACTCTCATGAATCAAAATATGTTTTTATGTGTTTATGTGTCTATTCTTTCTGTTATGTTGTTGGTCTTGTTGTTGGGTCTAGAGCCTGTAATAAAGTTTATATATAAACAACTTAATGCACAAAAAAGTAAAAATGCTAAACATTCAAACAAAAAAAGAGCCTTAAGTGACAAGGTTATTAATCTTACCAGTTTTCTCAGTAAATAATAAGAAAATAATAAGTCAGTACATGTTTCTTTACTTATCATCCTCTAACACTCAGTTAAATATCCTTTTAAGGCTAAGAGAGGAGGAGATGCTATTTTTGCTTAAATATTCACTGGAAACTCAGAAATTCCACTTGCATATTCAATTGCATAATCTGAAGTCTGTCCAAGGTCACTCTGTAATGAAACAGTCTAGTACTGTCACAACTCATTAGTGGGACATTCAGACGTTCAGCTCATTCTTAGGAAATAAACCATTTTATGACATGATTTATTAGAAATATAATTCTAGTTATTATCTTACATTTCAATATAAGTTGGATGTTTATTGACATATTTTTTGTTAACTATTTAAGACATAAAATGCCTCCCTGAGCAATCAATTGTAAGATAGCATTTATTATGTTGTCTCAAGTTTAAGTTCAAGTTCAAGTTTTTGTTTATTTATAAAGCACATTTAAAAACACAGACTCACAACAATGTGGAAATGAATATGAGGATTTATTGATTGTAGTAAGGATAGTAAACAAGCAGGTGAATAATAAAGAATGAGCAGGATGGTAAAATTTAAAGAAAATACTGACAGTTCTTTGTTTTGTAGATTGATGGAGGAGATTGTGGAGCTGAGCAGTCGAGCACACTCTTCGGTGAGTATTTTGGAGTAGGAGTTTGGGATGAGAAGATGCTGGAGACACAAAGGATAAGGGAGACCTGGGGCCTGTACCATGAAGCTGGATTAGCTGGCTAGCCAGGTAAATTTCAGATTAGTTTGCGCCAATCCTGGGTTTTAGGTACCATGAAAGTAACTTGACTTTTAGCGGTGTTCATCGCCATGGTAACTTAGGCTCCACGGCTAACCTGCTCCAGGGCAGGTTATGTTCTGGTTCAGAGATCAAACTGAAATTGGACCAATCAGATGTGAGCAAAGTGACACTGACACACCCAATGCAATAAAGTCACTCCCCCAGTTTCTCTTCCTCCAAATTAAAGGTCATTATATAGTAAAAACAAATATTTAATGATGAAATTGTCTGGTTTTAATGATAATTACTATTATTTTTAATTATTATTTTATGATTTATATATGATTTGTATAATTATATGATCTATATTTTTATTAATCCATTACACACACGCAAGTTTAGTTTAACAGTTATTATTTAGCATTTAGTTTCAATGAATATTAATATATATAGATCATATGAAATATAAATAAGCTGTAAATAAACTTTAAATATGACTACATGTGACCTTGTATGTTTGAGTCTCTATATTATCGCTATATTTTCAACTATATAAACTAACTTCACAAAAACTAACTTATTTGTCCTCTTTCACAGAAAAGTATTTTCCATTAGTGTAAATGCGTTTAAATTCTTCATTTTCAGCAAAAGAGTTTTGAATGGTGCTGGCTGTCTCACAAGAAGTGAATCAGAGTTTATCTCTGCTGCAAGGCATGTGATTGGCTGTTCACCACTGATGTCACGGATTCATGTGCACACGCTCCACAAACTCAGGATCAAAGCCTGAGTTGACAGAGAAAGTTGATGATCAGCATCATGGTACCAACAAAGCCAGATTGGAGTGGTTTGGTTTTGTCAACTCAAAACTAATCCTATAACCCTGAGTTTGTTCATCTACCATCATGGTACAGGCCCCTGGAGTAAGACAGTGAGAGACAGTGAGTCCATGTAAAAACGAGACCAGACAAAGTTCTAGGGTGAAGTGTGTGCTGCTCTGCTGATGGAGATCAGGTGCAGGTGATTGCTCAATGTGAGCAGGTGAGCAACAGGAGGAATGATTGCAAATGGAATCCAGTGATGGCAAGACAGACAGTGACCGTGACAGTACTCCCCCCACCCGGTAGGCACATCCTTGTGCCGTGGATGGAACAACTGGGGAGGGAGGGTGGGTGGCAGATCAGGGACTTCAGGGCGCCATGGCGGATCAGGGCGTTTGGGGTGTGGCCTCCATGGCCTTGGCCACAAAATTTCCTTGGGAGGAGCCACGGGTTTCTGGACTGGAACGAACTCTGGAGCGGGTTCGTGAGCGGGCTCAGGGACTGGAGTGGACTCTTGAACAGGCTCAGGGACTGGAGCGGACTCTGGAGCAGACTTGGGGATTGGAGCCATCTTTAGGCTCTCGACCAAGCGGCAACCTCCCCCAGTTTCTCATGAAGCCAATACGGAAGTGACTTAAACTGCGATTCATCGACTGGCCGCTAGGGACAGGCTGCAAAAGGGAGCAGAATCTCATTGACCATAATGTTAAAACAGCCAAGTTTACAGCAGAAAAAAACATGTTTACACTCTGGTTCAAATTGTGTTTTGGTCTATACTGCTAATTTTGCCCTTCATGACAACTCTGAGGGGGGTGAATTTTTTTATAACTCATCCATTTAAATTATATTAAGCCTTAAAGTTCTGCATAATTAAGGGCGTGGTCACTTGAGTGACAGGTGGATTGGCGCTGCTGTCTGTGAGCCGTCATGTCACCTCAGCAGCTAACTTCAGCCACTGAATTTGGCATCTCAGCCGTATTTATGCCTTTTTTCTGGAATATTTTATACAATATATGGCTTGCTGCATACTCGAGACAGATGTCAGTCTGTGTACATGTGCTCGCATGCGGAACACACGTTGTTGGATCGTCGTGGCATTGGCTAAAAGTTTTGTTCCTGAGTTTTACTACAATGACAATACCAGGAGGATATACAACTCCGACAGCACTGCTTGGATATAACTAAAACTGCTGCACTATTTTGAAAAAATATTACTCATGTTGAGAGAACATTTGAGAGTTATACAGATCTGGTACCTATGTACGTATAGAGTTTTACATTATAAACGATGCTCAGATTGCATCCTTTCTTGAAGAACGATGATGGAGAGCAAACGATGGATAATATATAAAGATTTCATGGATTTAACGCTTTCATGAACAAAAAGTAGTTTTTTTATGTTTTGAAATGGACATTTTACCCAAGTGCAACGGATTGGATTCATCTCGCGATCTCTATTTCATTAAAGGTATGAAGTCCCAGTTGATTTTTTTGTGTTATTTGCACCCCCCACACAAATTAATTAGCCTACTGGTGTTAGAGCATCTATAACGTTATCTTGAAAAACACTGTAGATTGACAGTAAACCTTTAGTACTTTCTAATGATATTGTTATCTTTATTAATATTTTAGATAGTATCCAAGATAGATATGCTAGGCGGGCATGGTTTCAGCAACCAGTCGCATGGGCTCCAACTACATCCCGCCTCTTTGCCCATTTTCAGTTATCCAGGAGTGACGTGCGGTGACGCGCAGCTAAGATGGCAGCGGCCTCATTTTCGCGTCAAAACTGCTGTTCAGAACTCTATGGGTGACGTCACAGACACTACGTCCATATTTTTTTACAGTCTATGCTCTCGACGAGGAAGGGAGTTGCCTCTGCCCTAGTGAAAAAAAAGTATACGAAGTATACTTGCAGCAAGACTAATTATTAGTATATTTCAAGTGTGTTAATGATTTAAAGTGTGCTATTTTGAAACAACTAATTTTGTACTAAGTATATTTAAGTTGAAATTAAGTAGTATTAAAATACAACTTTAAGTATATTTAGTATACTTATGTGTGCTAAAATTGGAACAACTTCAAGTATACTTAGTACACTTTAAGTATATGTCTGTGTAGGGACTAATTACATGCTTGATTAGAGATATTAAAGTGTACTTCATTTGTGTTATAAGTATACTTTGTGTTAAAAGTATATATATTTTTTGTTATAATATACGTTGTATTATAAGTATACTTTATTTCTGTTATAAGTATACTTTTATTTGTGTTATAAGTATACTTTATTTCTGTTATGAGTACACTTTGTGTTATAAGTACACTTTATTTGTGATTTAAGTACATTACAAAATAATTACGAGTGTCTTCAGAAAACACAAGCAATATACACTGAATATACTATTTTACAGGTAATAGTATATACTGTATGCTCAGTACCTTTGGCTTATTCCAAATATTAAACATTACACACTTTGTAGTCAATAACAATACACTTTGTTATTACTTATACTTTGTATAATATAGACCCCTTAAAAGTTTGTAAACATTGCAACGTTTCCTGGTGGGCGGGGCTTAGCTAGAGGCAAAAAGAGATGCTGGACTCAATGTTGACAAGCGTAAGCTAGCATGTTTTAGGAGGGATTTATTAAATGCAGAAGAAGGTTCAGAACTGTTCGAATATGTCAACATATGAATTACTTTCGGGTGGTTCGGGGAATTTTATCAAGGCTTATTGTAATGTAACTTAATGCTGGGCTAACTATGATTATGGCTAGCAATGTGGATTATTTTAAGAGACCATTCAAAGGATGGCACACACATCTATCGCTGTATGTTTGTTTAACATTTAAGCTAGCTAGTGCGCTGAAAGTTGGCGACTTTTCACCTATAAAACAGAAACTTGCTGATTTGTACTAGATAAAACCAACACACCATTACATATGCATCGATTATTTTACCTGATATGAAGTGTGCACTGCAAACACAAGCATTATTTATGATCGTCTCCGTCCAGTCTGTACGCCGTATTGCATTCAACCACAATTATCTTTTTGATTTCTGTGAAGGAATGTCTGCCGGGATCTGGTAAAACTTTAGTTTGAACCAAAAGTCCTGTTCCTTCTATTCTGGCAGCCAAAAACACAAGAAGACGACATTTTAAAGTCAAAACCTCAAACTTTTAGCGCGCCTGCTATGAGTTCTTATTTATGTTTTGCCTCCAACTAGAGCGGTGACGTCACAGTGACGTAGGCGATTAAGGGGTCTATAGTCAACATTTGAAACACTTTAATTAAAGTTGTCCTAATCCACTTCAAATGTTGACTACTGTACTTTGAATTACATAATCTCACACAATACAGTTGTGCTACTATTTAAATACAGTTTAACACATTTTCCCAAAGTTGAATGCATTTGTTTTCAAGGCCATTAAAATAAATAAAATGTAACAACATCACTAATGAAGAGACATATTTCATTGACAAATCCAATAGTTTTTATTTAAACTTAGATTCAGCAAAACTTACCATGTTTTTCATTAAAGAAAAAAAAAAATATTGGACCATGGTGACCCTCTATACACAAATACAAATTACACATTATATTTCATTTTCTGATGAGCTTCTCATTGTGTCTGATGGCACAATGATGACCGCAGAGACTCGTGAAGAACAGCATCTGTTGACAGAATATACCAAAGATATAAGACAGCATGTTCAACTCTTTATTCACGTTTACAATAGTCTGTCAAAATCCTACATTGAACCAATACAATTTTTGAACAGTAAATGAGGATTAGCAGCAGGGAACTGTATCAGAATGGCATGTCGATATTGTTTTCGGTACATAGTCAAGCATAAAACACTTTATGAATTAATATCGTACAGAATACGGGCCGATTTGACCATCATATGAATGTTTTGGTGCTGCATACAAACATGTGCCATAAACCATCACACAAAAACTCAAAAAGGAGATATCAAGCTGAAATATCGCTCTCCGTTTGTTAAATAAAATAAAATAAAGTTTGTTAACTGGTAGACTACAACTCACCTCCCAATAGCAGCACTTTTCTCCGGTTCTTTCAGGATCGCGTAGGCCATTAGATTAGCCGGTTGTCGTCGCCATCACGGTCAGGCTGCGATGTCACTTGATTGAACTGGTCAGAATCCCCAAGATTGAGCGATGTATTGCGCTTTCAGTGTTTTATTAAATAAATTATACATTGCGACCTTATACTTCACCTGAGTGACTGAGCGAGGGGATTCAGACGACGACCGTGACGTCAGCAGCTCTGATTGGCTGAAGGCAGTGAGCAACAAAATCTGATTGGTCACAGACCAAGTTGAAGAGACATTTGAATTCCGATAAGTTTAACCACTCTTATCGACTTTGTAGCTAGATTTAGCGACTTTTCAGACCCCTTTAGTGACTGTTTTTCAAAAAAGCGCCTAGCGACTTTTTGGACAAACCTCAGGAATTTTCCAAACGTCACCAGCACTGTCCTGTGAGTGCGAGGTCTTGCTTTCCCGCTTCCGTCACAACTCTCTCATTGAGTGGCTGAGAGGAGCAGCAGCCAGCACATTAATGCTGTGTTCACACCAAACGCGAATAGAGCGTCTGGCGCGAATGATTTCAATGTTAAGTCAATGTAAAGACGCGTTTACGCGCGTCTGGAGGTCTTGCGGCACGAATGATGCTGTGTTCACACCAGACGCGACTTGCGCGAATAAATCGCGCTATTCGCGCGTAGTTGGACGCTTGAACATTTTGAGTTTACTCGCTTCATTCGCGCGTGACATTCGCTTCATTTGCGCGTGAAAATCCCTTCACAACAGACGCGAATTCGCGTCATGAGAGGGGCTCTCCCGCTCCTTTATGTGTCCCAGACTCTCCCACTGCTTTCTGCACACTTCCTCTGAATAAACACAACTTGTCAGTGGGGAAATAATTGTAAATTACAGTGAATAAGCTCAATTGGTCGTCTTTAGTTGGCTTGTAGTCTTAATTTGTATATATATATATATATATATATATATATATATAGCTCTAATTGAGTAAAGACCGTTTTTTACAACTTATCAGATTGTTCGACCTCCTCATTCACTTTCTTTCAAACACGATCCTTTTTATTTCTGTTTCTATAAATGTATGAAGATGTACAGCGACGATGATTTTGTCCTCCATTGTTGTTTCGAAATTCTGCCTCAGCTCGCTACGTCACGTCACTACTAGAGCAAGCTCCTGATTGGTTAACGCGGCGCGGAAATTCGCCAAAGTTCAGATTTTTAAACTTGCGCGATTCGCGCGAATCGGTCAATTCGCGCCGCTTCATTCGCGCGAATCGCGCCGCAGGATGTCAATTCGCGTCTTTGCATTGACTTAACATGTAACTCACTCGCGCTTACCGCTTCATTCGCGTCCGGTGTGAACGCACCATGAGGCGTTTAGCGCGGCGCGGAAGACGCGAATTCGCCTCATTCGCGCGTCTAGTTCGCGCGAATGACGCGAATTGAGCGTTACGCGCGAATGGTGCTTTTTGTGCATTTAGCGTTTGACGCGAATTCGCGTCTGACGCCCGAGTTGAAAAATTTGAACTTTGGCGTAAATTCGCGCCACGTTAACCAATCAGGAGCCTGCTTGCTGCTGTGGCGGCAGGCCCGCCCGGAGTCACTCATTCAAAATGGAGGAACGACTCATATTATCAGTGAGCAGTCACCCAGAGATTTATGACACAAGTTCATACTTCAGACAGGAATAAAAAGGACCTCGCTTGGAAGAGTGTCGGTGAGGAGATGGCTACCTGGTAAGTTGTAAATACACATTTTACTTTTGAGTCACGTACACGTTTATCGACCCGCGGCCTTCCCGCGACGCTGACCCCTACGCCGCTGTTTTGCTCTCCAGAGCAAATACAAAGCGGTAACTCTCTCGATGAACGCACGATCAACATCAGCCATCTTGCAAACAGACAACCGCCTAGCACTTGCCCCTCCCACAAGAAGCGGATTTCGCCTCGGACGCGCGTCAATTTCGCTTCAAACGCTTGTTTTTTACGCGCGTCTATTTCGCTCTAGACGCGCGAATGCATTCAAAATGTTCAAGCGGCAAACTAGACGCGGTAGACGCGAATTTGACGCTCTATTCGCGTTTGGTGTGAACGCAGCATCAGTGCACGGCATCTGACAGATGTGAATGCGCGATCGAGCACACAGTGTTGCCACGGACCAAACACTATTTCTGATTCTTCTTTGTTTTGTATTTAATTTTACCGTTTTGATTTCCATTTTTCTCGTGTGCTTATCACTTATATTACTCACTATCACAGAGCTTTAGTTCATCCAGTTTCCGAACTCTCTGAATTCATGTAATTTATTTACATATATAAAAAAATGTAGTCATTCACTATATCATACTCATTCTGTTGCCTGACAAAAAAATAAAAAAAATTATATATATATATATATATATGAAATGAGAGCAGCTTTATTTGATATTCGGCTATATTATGTTGTATTGTATTAAAATACAGTATGTGAGCACGGATTAGGAGAGAAAACACATTAGGAAGGCAGAATGCAACCGACGTGATGCCACGAATATGTTAATTGACGCATGATGTCATCTAGCGACATTTAGCGACTTTTTGGGCAGGCTTTAGATACTTTCCTTTGAAAATAGTTGGCAACACTGCACTCGACATATTTTTTCGCATTACTTGTGCTGCTGGTGTGTTGTTTAATATAGATTTGTGTGTACGATTGTAAAATGATTCTGCCAGTGTAAACTTATTAAACATTTACACATATTTGGAAATTGTATATGCTACACTGCATATACTAAATGGGCTTGTAATGCATTCATACTGAAATAAATAGCACAAGTAATATAATGAATTCCAAGGTTGAAGAAGTAAACTTAAAAAAATATACTCAAATTTAACATTAGATACACTACAACTTCAGGATATTAAATAATGTATTTTTTTTAAATATACTTTCAGTGCATTGTTACAATGATCATTTTCAGGACACTGTTCAAATATATCTCAAATATATTTTTATAAAGTGCAAATAAATACACTTTTAAAAAATAAACTGAACTTACACTTCAAGTATATTTTTCTAAAATATATTTTTTAGAAAATATACTAAAGTACAATTATTTTAAAGTGTGTTAAAAGTTGCATTGTGAAAATATGATACTAATATACTTTTTATATATTTAATGATAGTACATTTTTTGTTAGTATATTTGCAGTGTACTATATAAAAAGGGAATATATTTAAAATACAATATACTTTTTTTTTCACTAGGGTGGATTCTGGACGAGGAAGGGAGTCACCTCTGGACTTTGGATGAGGAAGGAAGTTTGCTGTCTGCATTAAGAGACATTTTCCTGAGTTCCCAAGCCTTTTCCTGAGTTATTTCCAGTTCTGTGTCCAGCTGCATCTTTCTGCCTTTGGATGGAAGACTACCTGAGTTAATTATTGAGCTAAATAAACCTTATATAATGTAACTTTGCATTTGGGTCCTCTGTCCACTACCTGACATTTACATTATACTTATTAATTATACACATTTACAGCAGATTTACTTCACAAATAACTGATAGTCAGGACCTAAATATGACTTTTATTTACAAATTCAGCATTAGTAACATCCTTTTTGTGCCATTCAAGCTCAATGTGCAAATAGCAGCATACGTTTCATAATACATTTCATAATTCCAACTCCAATTCCAACATTCCAAATCAAAATCAACATTTTTTCCAGTACAAAAAAAAGCTAAACTTTAACAAAAAGTTTTTTTTTTTTTTTTTTTTTATTGTCATAATTGTGATTTCATAATATGTAGATATAATTCCAACTGAAAAAAAAAAAAAAAAAAAAAAAAAAAAACTTGCGAAAAGATGTCTTTCAGTTAGTCAAATAGCACATAGCAAATAGCAAAGCTCTGCAGCCATCTACTGGAAAAAGTGATACTTTGTTTACTTTTAAAACTGCATTTTCCAAAAGATAGGCAAAAATCTTATACTAAACCATGTCAAATTATCCATGTTATCCCCATGAATGAAAGTTAGACATGTGGGCCTTTTATAAAGTTAATTTTACATAAAAAGCTGTTTTTGTAAATAAAAGTATTTAAAAATATATATTTTAAATTATTTATTTATCACAGAACATGAAGATTCACACATTGTCACATCACACACCTGCAGAGCTTCTGTGAAGAGTGCAATTACACATAAGGAATAAATGGGCCTATATGCAAAATACATTTCACTTAAATAACAGATTAACAAAAAGAAAGACAAAATAGTGCAACAAGTAATTTATGCAACTTTTGGTTCATTTTTTGACATGCTCCACATACAAGTTCATGGAAAGGACACAGAGACAGCAGAAAGTGGCATATCCTGTTTGTTTTCTTTATTTTACAAAAGCACAATGTTTTTTTTTATTTTTTATTTTTTATTGTGAGTGTACCCTTTACAGTTCTGAATGATGTTTTACTCCACCATAATGACGGAGTGTTTAAAGTTGTTTCCGCTGCTATAATGAGACAAAATCATTTGGCATTGTGCCGATTTGTGTCGTGGAAGTCTAACTGTTACAGTCCAGTGATGAAATATGCATGTCCTGGAAATGGGAAGCCTCAGGTGCCGCTTCCCTCACTGTCTCCTTGTGGAAAGGCGAAGTAGGCTCAGATGAAGATGGCACTTTTCCCCCTTCCCCCTCATCTTTCTGTGATTTCTTGTAAAAGCGTAATACTGAACTTTGTGCACCCACAATTGTCATTGCATGTTGTTAGGCTAATGAACAAAAGAATGCAAGGATATGAACGCAAGGATATGAACACAAATATATGAATGCAAAGATAATGACAACTTTTTGTTAAAGTTTAGTATTTTTTAGTACTGGAAAAAAAAAAAATAAGTTTTTCAGTATTGTTACATGATGAGACCCTGCTTAGAAAATGGACAAAATTTATCCTCAAAATCAACATTATTGAATTTTTTTTTTTTTTCAGTACCAAAAAAAAAAGCTAAACTTTGACAAAAAGTATTTTTTTTTATTGTCATAATTGTGATTTCATAATATGTAGATATAATTCCAAATGAAAAAAAAAAAAAAAAAAAAACTTGTGAAAAGATGTATTTCAGTTTGTCAAATAGCACATAGCAAATAGCAAAGCTCTGCAGCCATCTACTGGAAAAAGTGATACTTTGTTTACTTTTAAAACTGCATTTTCCAAAAGATGGGCAAAAATCTTACACTAAACCATGTCAAATTATCCATGTTATCCCCATGAATGAAAGTTAGACATGTGGGCCTTTTATAAAGTGAATTTTACATAAAAAGCTGTTTTTGTAAATAAAAGTATTTAAAAATATATATATTTTAATTATTTATTTATATTTAAAAAATATGATAAATCCTCCAAAAACTGCACAAATGTGGAGTAAATACATTAATAATCAGAATAAAATTGTATTATTTAAAAAAACAAACAAACAAACAAACAAATAAACAACAAAAAAAAAAAACAATTATTTTGTTGCCTGGTGTCTCTGGAGACCCCAAAGACCCTGAATGTGATGTTTTTTCTTTTCTTTTCTTTTCTTTTCTTTTCTTTTCTTTTTTTTTACACTAACATAAAAAACAAGATATCACTTTATTTATTTTTTTATTTTTATTTTTTTTGTAGATCTAGAAAGTGTTAACCATTGTACAAAGTTCCATGTCATTTGGGGAAAGATAACATTTTTTTTTTATTATTTTAGCAAATGTCGTTTGGAGTCCAAAAAGACCCCTATAAGTGTTAAAATAGCCAACAAGATTTAGCCAGATTAGTCCATTTAATAAACACTTTTTCCCCCAATACACTGCTATAGAGCAAATTGAGTTGGTGATTCAACATTTTCATGTGTATAATGCAGTGTATGGCAACTTATACTGTTGAACCTCATGTGGGCATGTCATAAAAGGGTGGCCATCCATGCTGGCAGCTGGCAGGAATAGAGATGGTCATATCTTTTGTTTGCTTTCAGACTCTGAAGTCCAGATGATCTTCAGCAAACGCGGTCTCCAGCACCAGCAACAGAGACTGTTTCAGCTTCATCTTAAACTCCTCACACATGAACACATAGAGAATGGGGTTCAGAGAGCTGTTTAGAAAACCCAGGCAGGTAACTACAGCTTCAGAAATCTCTTTTGTAGACTCACTCCCCTGATTCTCTTTTGCATAGATGTAATAAAATTTGTGGACATGAAACGGAAGCCAGCATATGAAAAAGGCCAGGACCACAGCTATAATGACGCGGTAAGACCTGAGCTGATTCTCCATATTGAGGCGTTTGACTCGCACACCGATAGCTACATATGAAGATGCAATGATCAGGAAGGGGATGACAAAGCCCACTATGAACCTATATGTGACCAGAAACTTGTAGTATTGTTTAGGATGGTTATAGATTCCTTCTCTCTGTTGTTGTGTGTTGTTGCCTGCTGTTGAGTGATTGCGGATGGCAGGAATGCAGCAGCTGATGGATAAAACCCACACAATCATGCAGATGATTCTGGCTTTGAAAACGGTTCGATTATTACGAGACCACACAACCATCCATGTGCACAGGCATCGGTCCAGACTAATAGTCGTCAGCAGCAAAATGCTAGTAAATGAGTTTATGTAAATCACAAAACAGAGAAAAGTGCACTTCAAGTTACCAAAATGCCAGATTTTGCTCATGTCTATAATGGCGCTTATGATTACAGCTAAGGAGGAGGTGAAGTCTGCAATGGCCAAGTTGAGGAACCAAATGGAGTTGACTGTCGTCTTCATTTTGTATCCCGTCACAAATATGACAAGCCCATTTCCAATGAGACTTACAATAGGGATGGCAATGTAAATGCATAGTATCAAGATCTTAAAGCCTGAGAAGATCTCTGTCTGCACTGTAGAATTGTCCGTAGTGAATCTGGTCACATTTTGAAATCCAAAAGTAGTGCTTGCTACACGAAAACAAGAGAAAACATACAGTGAGTTTTGGTTTCTGGAATCTGAATGGTAAAAGCTTAAAATAGAAAATTAAATACACTGATGAGAGTGTTTAACTCTATGCTTTGTCATCCTAGGGTAGAAAATGTGTTGTATATGAAATGTGGAATAACAGGATTGCATTACATTTAAAAAAAAAAAAAAAAAAAAAAAAAAAAGTTGCTTTGGCACAAATTTCTCAAGCAATTAACACATTTTCAAAACCCTCAGTAGGAATATCAGATCATCAGAAGTGTACGTTTTTCAAACATTTCAGCATAGTTTCAATTATGTTAGTACAATACACAAAATAAGTATTTCATCAACATTTCATTCACAGTAACTGCCTTTCATAATGCTGTCACTATCAAACTTCCAAGCATCTCTTCTCGTTCAGTTTAATACATTTGTCTATTATTTAATCCAACTGAACTTAATAGTTACAGATTTCTATAGATATTGATTCTATAGTCATAGTTTCTATAGACCTTGTCTGAAATTTCCAATATGGATAACCAAATGTAATGAATTCTTTTTCATCTTAGATGATAACCACTATGTTCAAAGGTGTGTACATGCAACTTGTAGCCTGTTTACAGTTTTTTATTTGTATTTTTTTATTATTATTCATTTTGGTACTATTTTCACAAGCAAGATGTACAAAACCATACACAACCATATGTCTGTACAATACATATATACACAAACACAGAAAATGAAAATAAAATGTTCAAGCTTTTCACAAAAGACACAATTATAGTTAAGAAGCTTAAAAATGGTTCTGTTCACAAGCGATTTACCAGTTTTTTTCAATTTCGTCACCATGTTAAAAAATAAATAAATAAATAAATAATGTCATTATTATTATTATTATTATGGGTTTTCATATTTTGAGGTGGAAAGTCTGGGTCTAAGACATATATGTCTATATATGCCTATAAAAGGCATCTGAAAGAAAGAAAGAAAGAAAGAAAGAAAGAAAGAAAGAAAGAAAGAAAGAAAGATTCCATCTGTTGTGACCATCAGTTAAAGAAAAATAAAGTTTAAACCAATCCCTGGGACTTGTAGTTAAGGAAACATGTGAAAAATTCTAATCTGTCTAATCTCTCTACAATTTTCACCCAACTACAGAGAATGATAATAGTTTCTCCTCATACCCATATACTTCCAACAAGCAATGTACATATTAGATTCTTACCCATTTTCTGTATGGTTTTTAGTCCCATACAAACCTCTTTGCAAGTTCTGTTTATAGATGAAAATCAACAACTGATGATAAGTTCCCCTTTACTTCTCTTAAAGAGTGATGGTGGGATGGTGTAGGAAGATAAATATGCTTCTACAGAAATCTACACTTTTAAGTTCTGTTTTTGCAGTCTATATTAATTAATATAGACTATATTTTAGTTATTATAGTTATTATATTAATTATTAGTTATAGTTATTTTATGAGTAACTAATAAATGGGAGGAACACGTTCAAATGCTCTCTCTCTCTCTCTCTCTCTCTCTCTATATATATATATATATATTTATATATATATATATATACGTAGCTGACTCACCTGTATGTTCCTCTGTTTTTGGCATCCCTCTGCCACCTTACTCTTGGCCGGTTCCTATCACAGCCAGAGAGATGGGGGGCAGTACTCTGGGATCAGGCCAAAATTATTATTTGTAACTTGTGAACCAAGAAAAAGCCTCTTTAAGCAAGACTTTTATTGTAACAAAAGGGTGAAAACTTAAAAACAAATCTGTGATTCCAAAGTAAGCAGTATAATGTAGTGTAGGTCAAAAAAGCTGACTTCCTTTCCACTGCTATTGCCACATCATTTCCTGTTTAAAATGGGTGCAATTCATTCCCTTTAAAGTGGAAGTACAAAAATATAGTAACATATATTAAAGACAATGAATAACATCATTAGTAACCTTATATGGCTTCTACACAGCTAGCTAAACACTGGCTGACAGTGGTGGGGTAGGTTGTAAAACACCTTTAAAGAGTGTTACAACCATCATCTTGCATACAACTAAGAAGAGTTTCTTTTTAATAATCTTACAGATTGCCTAGACAGTGGACAAGAATGACAGATACAGTAGATGTGTGCTGGCCAGTGTTTAAAAAAAAGAGAGTAAAAAAAGGAAATGATGAAGTTTCAAAGAAGGACACGTCAGTCAGATCAGATCATTACTTTCCTGTCTCCAGTGTTTCTCCTTCACCTACAAAACAAAGAACAGTATTACCATTCTCATTCTCACGATTCACCTGAAGATTTACCATTCACTCACCTGCTTCACTGTTGTTCATCTGGTTGTGAAATAAACATCTTATCATTATACTTCCTGTGTCTCCAACCTCCTGTGTTTGTAACAGAAGACCGGACCTTAACCGCAACACACCAGCATGAGCAGCCCGGATCCCCTTCAAGAGCTTGTCGACGCTATGCGCCGTACATTCAACTCCAATCCATCAGCGATCACTTCCGCTAAACCGGCGCCCTTCTCAGGTTCGGCAAAGGACTGCAACGGATTCATTCTGCAGTGCTCGCTGGTCCTGGAAATGCAACCGCACATGTACCCGGCAAAGCGCTTCGATGGGCTGAAACTCTCTGGACACAGAAGAATGCAGTAACCCAGTCTCTCGCCAGTTTCATTAACCATTTCAAGGAGGTTTTCGGAAAACCTGCATGGGATTCATTAATTGGTGAGCAACTTTATCATTTAAAACAAGGATCAATGACTGTGAATGAATATGCTCTTCAGTTTAGGACACTTGCAGCTGCCAGTGGATGGAACGAACAGTCGTTACTCACCACCTATCAACAAGGATTAGATCCATGCGTGTGGTTGCATCTCGCTGCATATGAGGAAAACATTGGGCTTGAATGCTTCATCCAGCTATCCATACGCTTCACCACTCGTATGCAGTCATGTCTCGAAGAGCACCAGGGCCAGCTAGAGTTCCCAACGTCTCTCCGACCTGAGTCCGTCAGCCCTCCAGTACCAGCCAACGAACCCATGCAATTGGACAACAATCGGCTGACACTGACTGAGCGGCAGAGATGGCTGACCCTGAAATTATGTTTATATTGTGGATCTCCTGGGCATTTACTCTCAGCATGCCCCATCCGTCCTCCTCGTCCCATGGTGAGTGCCATTCTTCCTCTTATGAATTCAATGAAGCCACTCACTATAGTTGTAAACCTTACTGCTGCTGATGTTTCTATTCCAGTCAGTGCCCTCCTCGACTCAGGGTCAGCCGGAAGCTTCATCTCCGGCGCCCTCTGCCGCCAGCTCAAGCTCAAGACTTCTAATACGCCGTCCACCTACCAGATCCACTCAATAACTGGAAGGCCCCTCAGTCGAAGAAAAGTCAATCACATTGTCGGACCCATTCAACTTCAAGTTTGCATACTCCACGTAGAACATCTTCATCTGCTGGTTCTGGAGGAATCCACCGCTGTGTAACGTCTGGACCAATCAGCCACACAATTATTCATTGTATTTAATGAATTACCCATAAACTCACTCTCACTATCAAAGTTCTCTGAACTCATCCCCCTAAAACTGTAACCAGCATCCCAATGTTGCTAGCACACAGGCCAACCTAGGTGTCCTGTTACAGTTATATGGTACTTTTATGATCCAGAAGAATTCTGGAGAGACTAGTGACTCATTCTTCCTGAGAAGGACAAATAAACTCTCTTAATCCTATGTATTCTCTATATAACCACTTGGGAAATGTATAAACATGTATCCAATTTTCCCATCTCATGACTTTCCTTTTATAGGCTTTATTCAATGTATTAATTCTCTCTTTTGAACTATTTTGGTATTAATGTTCCATAGTTGCAAATGTATAGTTAACTGAGATCACATTGGCAGCATGTTTGGTATCTACGGACTCCAACTTTAATTTCCTATTTGGTAATTTATGTTACATGTTACTAACTCTGTGACATGTTAGAATTATAGGAAGCTAGAAGGTTATTCTCTCATTCATCCAATCCAGTGTCTTATGCTAATATCTTGCTACAGAACAAAGACTCGTAAAACTTCCCTCTGAAAGGGGAACTCCTTATTGGCTCAGACACCTCAAGAGGGTGTGACATCTTCACCCCTTATATTCACTGATCACAAGGAACCCCCTCTCTTCCTGCTCGTCCTCCTCTTCTTTTTTTTTACTGACAAATGCTGACGTCAAGATGATGCTGTAAGAAGCTAGAAGCTCCTAAGGAACCCCAAGCTTGTGCCAGGCCTCTGCCTAGACCTTCCATTCACCAAAGATCCTCTGAATCCAACTGGTTCTCTTTCATCAAGACAATATCAGCAAAGATTCAACGGAAGCCTCCACAAATTGCATCAGGACAGTTTTAATTCAACTTGGAGAGACATGCAAGTATCAAACTTAGTCTCATTATCGGATACATTGAGTATCCTTACCCCTTTGAAAGAAGGGCCTGTTAAAACTAAACTGATGGTTTGCTCAAGGCTGTTGATCTGCTGAAATGTACAACAATGCTGTAACCTCTTGCTTCCTGTACTCTGCTTTAGCCCTCTCTCTCTTGGTAAACTGTATGCATGTATGTGTGTGAATGTTAGAGTAGTTTAAGTGTTTAGTCTAGTTAATAAAGTCTTGTTCATGTCACACATAAGGTTGTCTGTGTTTTGCGCTCATATACGGGAGTCCCTATTCATGTCGGTCCTGACTACAGGCTTTTAGTAGAATAAGATTGTTATTTCCCATAACCTGGAAATGAACATTTCTTAGAATTAATAAACAATTAACACTGTGTGTTCATTGAACAACAGGTTAATTGATTGTAATATTAATTTTATTACATTAAGTTAATTTTATTAACTGATTAAAATATTAATAATTAATTATAACTAGTTATGATTAATTATTCATATTTATTTTGAGCTAATTTGCTACAGCTGACGTGATACTAGGGTGCCCATGGTTGGAGCAGCATAATCCAGTGATATCTTGGAAAACCGGTGAGATTTTGAAGTGGGGCGACAACTGTTTCCCAACCTGTTTCTTGACTTTACCTCAGCCATCTTCTCCACGATCCAAGAATCTCTCCATCTGTGCCACTTCCATCGAGAGCCCTGGCGAGAAATGGTCAGTGGACATTCCACCGTGCCATGCACACTTCAGTGACGTCTTCTGCCCTAAAAGAGCCTCTAAGCTGCCTCCACACCAGCCATGGGACTGTGCCATCGATCTGCTTCCAGGTGAGCCAGTGCCCCGAGGAAAAATCTACCCTCTGTCACTACCGGAGAAGAAGACCATGGAGGAATACATCAAGGAGGCTTTGGAGCAAGGTTACATCCGGCCGTCTACAAACAAAACGATATCCTCATTTACTCCTGGAGCATGGCTGAACATCGCCAACACGTTGCGAAGGTTCTGCAACACCTGAGGGAGTTCCACCATTGCCTCAAGGCAGAGAAGTGCTCCTTTCCACCAACCATCAGTGCAGTTCCTTGGCTATAACATCGATAGCAGTGGCATCCGGATGGACGAGGGGAAGGTGGAAGCCATCAAGAACTGGCCAGTACCATCCACTGTCAAAGAACTTCAACGCTTCCTTGGGTTTGCCAACTTCTATCGCCGCTTCATACAGAACTACAGTATCATCTCCAGTCCACTCACTAATCTCCTTCGTAATAGGCCCAAGTCCCTGTCCTGGAATCCAGCAGCCACCAACGCCTTCGAAACCTTGAAAGAAGCCTTCACCACTGCTCTTCTCCTCGTTCAGCCCGATCCAGACAAGCCATTCATCATGGAAGTGGACGCCTCTACCTCCGGAGTTGGAGCAGTCTTGTCTCAGCAGCAGGGGAACCCAAGTAGACTCCATCCATGTGCCTTCTTTTCCCGCAAACTCAACCCGGCAGAAGTAAACTACAACATCGGCAACAGGGAACTTCTCGCCATCACGTTGGCCCTGGAGGAGTGGAAGCATTGGTTGGAGGGTGCTCAACATCGTTTCCTCATGTTGACAGATCAGAAAAACCTAGAATATCTCAGAGATGCAAAGAGACTTAACCCAAGACAAGCATGATGGGTGCTTTTCTTCACTAGGTTCAACTTTACTATTTCCTATTGTCCTGGTCCGAAGAATGTCAAGGCGGATGCTCTGTCTCGCCTCTACAACCCCGAAGAGAACACAGAAGAAAATGAACCCATTCTACCTGAGAAACTCATAGTCAGTCCCATCACCTGGTCAGAAGAGACCTTACCCTCCTCCAATGCTTTCACCAGCACTCCGCCGGGTTGTCCACCAGGTTTGCAATACATCACTCGGACACGGCACACTCCCCTCATGCACACCACCCACACATCATTGGGTACTGGCCACCCTGGGGTCAACGAAACCCTCTCGCTGCTGAAAGAGCACTTCTGGTGGCCGAACATGGCATCTGACTTGAGAAGGTATGTGCAGGGATGTAAGGAATGCGCCATCTCAAAGAGCCCTCGTCATCTTTCCTCTGGTAAACTCCATCCTCTGCCCGTTCCCAACAGACCCTGTTGACACCTAAGAGTGGACTTTATCACTGACTTACCTGCCTCCAATGACTGTACCTGTGTATTGGTGATTGTTGACAGATTCTCTAAATCTGTTCGTTTGATTCCTTTAAAGGGACTGCAAACTGCCATGGAGACCGCTGAGCACATGTTCAACCATATCTTGAGGTACTATGGAATCCCGTAGGACATCGTGTCGGATAGAGGGCCCCAATTCATCTCCAGGGTATGGAAAGCCTTCTTCTCTCTCCTAGGTGTGACCGTAAGCCTCTTGTCTGGATACCATCCGAGGCAGTCGAATGGGCAGATGGAGTGGAAGGTCCAAGAGATAGACCGCTTCCTCCGTACCTTCTGTCACGGCCACCAGGACTCTTGGAACCAGTTTCTGGATTGGGCCGAGTACGCACAGAACTCCCTGCGGCAATCCACTACTGGTCTCACACCCTTCCAGTGCGTACTCGGATACCAACCCCCACTGTTCCCCTGGTCAGGGGAACCATCGGACGTACCATCTGTCGACCACTGGTTTCGAGAGAGCGAGAGGGTCTGGGATTCAGCACACCACCAACTCCAGCGGGCACTGCGCAGACGCAGGATGACAGCAGACCTTCGTTGTTCCTGCGTCTGCCGTGCAGGAACTTCAGTCCCAGATTCATTGGCCCCTTCACTATTCTGAAGCAGATCAATCCTGTCACATACCAACTCCAGCTTCCACCTCAGTACAGGATTCATCCCACATATCATGTTTCACTCCTTAAGCCTAACCACCAGGGCTCTGAACCAGTCAAGGAACGAAAACAAAAACCGGAAACGAATGAAATTTTGACCGGAACGTAACCAGAAATGGAAACGAAATCAAATTTAATCGTTCTGAACAGAAACGCTAATTTGAAATGGCCATTAACCGGTTAATAACGTTATTTTATTGTTCCGTTTAATATTTTGATTTGGCAGTCAACCAATCACAAATTCAAATATTACAGCCTATGCAAATGTGACGCTGTCAGGTCATCATAGGTTAGGTAAGTCACAATGGCAATGCCCTGGCATTAGTTTTTCCGATGATATATGTCACCAACCGTCAAGTAGGCCTACATTTAAGTGAAAATGAATGTCAAGTAATATGCAGCTTGTTGTGCGTTTTGAAACCAGCGAAAATTGCAGGATAGTACAATTTTCAACGTCACATCACACATCTGCAGCTTCTGTGAATGGAGAAAACTAGGCCTACCTACATGACACATATAAAATAAAAGGGAATATTTAGGCTTATAGGCTATACGAAATATTTCACTTAAATAATTTGGAGATGAACAAAACGAAAGTGGTTCATTGTGGCTCACTCCAAAGATCTAGAAAAGGAAACAGACATTCTGCTTGTTTTCGTTATTTTAGTGTCTTTTGTAAATGTATGAAATTATGTCTTGCTTTTACCTGTATGACCATAAATTACAGAGACAGTTTACGGTCTTATAGAAGGAAAACAAATCCAGTGGTCGCGCCGGCGCCTCACGCACGCACACACAAATTATTGCATTGCTTACTTGATATCGCAGCTGTTAAATATTAAAATAAAATACAATCAACCAAACGTTACTGCTTAATTCAATTCTGTAATACAGTCTGCCGTTTACCACCCGTGACCACCGCCACACTGTTATATGTGAAGGATGATGTCGATAATGCGAGTGAAGTACAAAGCTCATATAATAAATAATAGTTTAGCATTCGTCTCGAAAATGAAAACAGTTGGATTCGTGCTGAATGAGAAAGGTAGGCTACAGATTCAATTTAAATTAATTCGTTTTGCATTTTATTTAGTTTTATTTCCAATAAATAAACCTGTTTCTTGTCTTGAATATAGAAATAGAAGCTGGAATGGCGTTAAAAAAGAAATGAGTTTTTTGTTTTATTCGTTTTGGCTTGATGTTTATATAGCCTGAATAGTCCAACTGTTAATTTTAGAGGTTTTTAATTTTGAAGATTTACCATTCACTCACCTGCTTCACTGTTGTTCATCTGGTTGTGAAATAAACATTTTATCATTATACTTCCTGTGTCTCTGACCTCCTGTGTTTGTAACAGACTATACGTTCATAAATGATTAATAAGTGTTATGCTAACGATTTACAAATGTGTTGTAAGTTATCTTAAAAAAAAGTTTAAATCATGAAATAAATTAAACAGATCATTAGCAGATGGTTTATAAGTTATTAGTTGATACATTATCACTTATAAATCATTGAAGTATTTATGACAAAATTGTTTTAGTATCATTATGTCAATAAACAATTGTTAACCCTCTGGGGTCGGAGGATTTTTGGGGCCCTGGAGAAGTTTTGACATGCCCTGACATTTGTGCTTGTTTCAGTTGTTCATAAACATATTAATGGAAAAAGTGTCATTACACTGTATTCAGCATAAACTAGGCTACCATAATATGTGAGGAACATGTATGTACATGTTTGTGTTTTTGAAGGAATAATGTTTATGCGTGGATATTGAAAAAAACAAAAAAACTTAAGTCACTGAAATAAGGCCAAAAAAATATAATAAATCTGTGTTCACAAGACTTCTGGGTATTGGAGGTTGTAGAATAGAGTTTTTGCTTCAAAATGATGTAAAAATTATCCTAAGACACTTTTTGTCAAGAAACACAGTATGCGTGGAGGCGTGAATCATCATGAATAATGGGTGATTTACACCTGAGAAGACAAAAGATTTGCAAAATGAGCTGTAATGACCTGCATAAAAATGAGGCCTTTCAGTCAGGTAGGCTGTGAAAAATGTGATCATGTCTCAAGCCCATCATGGTGTATATCAAACAGAAAAAAAACAGCAATACTGTGAAATATTATTACAATTTTAAATAATGGTATTCTATTATATACTTTAAATATAATGTATTTCTGTGATGCAAAGTGTCTGAACAATTATGTTACCTCTATGGCATTTCATATAGGTTTTTAGCTTAAATGCATGCACATTTGGAGAAATATTGATGGATATCTCATATGTTTATGTCAGTTTTCTATACAGAGGAGTAATATTTATTTAATATTTATTGTCATCACTATGAATGCTGGATACTGTGTTTTCAATTCATACTTGCAGCCGGTGGGCGCTCTGTGCACATTTAGTCCACAAATTAATCTAAAGAAGAATAGGTCATGTGACATTCCAGGAACTAATGGCATGTCTTCCAGAGGTCTCTAACCATGGCTTTAACATACAGATTGTAACAGAGACGAACTCCGTGTTTCCCATCGGAGGGAGCCGTCTCACGAATACTGACACGCATACACACATATGCACTACATTACCCACAAGCCCGTGCCTTGGACTCATTACCGCTGCAGCTGATACCCATTATTACCCAGACTATAAAAGACTCACACACACACCAGTTCATCACAAAGTCTTGCTTTGCCTTGGTGAACATTTCTGAGCGTTATTATCCTGTTTGATCTCCTGTTGCTGAACCTGCTGTTACCTGTTATCGACCCTTCGCTGCCTGCCTTTGACCCTTGCCTGGTTTACTGTTTTGTGAGTGATATCTGCCTGTCCTGACCTTTTGCCTGTTATCTGACCACGATCCTGCCTGTCCCTGTTATACCTGTCTGTTCCTGTTTTGACCCTGCCTGTACGACTACTCTCTTTTAATAAAAGCATGCAAGTGGATCCCTGCCAGAGTGATGAATCATTACAGAAGACTTCACCAACACAAGATCCAGCTGCTTTGTCTCACCTGTGTGCAACGATGTCAGCCCAAGCTAGTCGGCTCGCAACCCACCAACACCAGCACAATCGCCTCACCACTCTCACGGAGGAGCTGGTAAGAGCCCTGCAAGGGATTCAGAGAGCTGCTCCAATGGCGCCTCCACCACCTGCCGCAGCCGCCATTACCCACGCGGCAGGAACGCCACCACCGGTAAATCCCCGCCTCTCTTTGCCAGAAAAATTAGACGGCGATCCCATGAAATGTAAGGGCTTCACTCTCCAATGCGCTCTGTTCATCAGTCAGCAACCTGCCAAGTACACCACCGATGCCAGTAAGATTGCTCTAGTTTGTTCTCTGTTTACGGGGAAAGCGCTTGAATGGATAACGGCTGTGTGGAAAGATGAATGGGGCTGCCTTTCCCACTTATGATTACTTCATGCAGAGGTTCAAGGAGGTTTTCGATCACCCTTGTGAAGGGAAGGGAGCTGGTCATCGCCTGATGGAATTAACACAGGGATGTAAGTCAGCGGCTGAATATGCTCTCACTTTCCACACGCTTGCTGCACAGATGAACTGGGTGAGTGACACATTAAAAGTTTGTTTCCGAAGGGGATTATCTCAATGAGTTGCAGAATGAACTAGCATGTCGTGACGAAGGCAAGAGCTTGGATCAATTCATCGAACTAGCCATTCATGTGGATAATCTTATCCGGTCACGTAAAGCTGGTCAAAGACGCAGCATGCGCTCCATACAACCTCCTGATTCAGATAACCCAGAACCCATGCAGATTAATGCTTACCACTTATCCGAGGAGGAGAGAAATCGCCAGATGACCCATCGCTTGTGTCTATACTGCGGTAGCCCTGGTCACGTACGAAACAGCTGCCCAGTCCGAACTCGCCCAGAGAATCCACGGTTGGTGAGTGAATCAAACCCGTATTGCAGCTCTGACATGTGTGTTTCTGTACCCATTATTCTGATGATTAACGACGTTCGTTTAGATATGACTGCTTTACTGGATTCTGGGGCAGCGGGGAACTTCATGTCCCAAACTTATGCTCAACAGTGCAAGATCCCTTTAATTGAATGCTCTTCTTCTCTCACAGTGGAAGCAATATACGGTCGCCCCTTGGGCTTCAGGACGAGTCAACACCATCACGCAGCAGATCACCATGCAGATTGATATATTTCACACCGAGCTTATCCAGTTTCATGTGATTACCCACCTCTACCTCCTCCATCATACTAGGTTTGCCATGGTTACGGACTCACAATCCCCACATCTGCTGGAGAGAAGGACAAATCGTTCAATGGAATAAGAATTGCATAACTAAATGTCTGTCACACTCCACTCCTCTCTTCATCAGAGCTATCCAGGCCGCCAAATCCCCGGAAACCATCAAACCCACTTCTGATCTCCAGCTACCTGACGAATACCAAGACCTATCCCTGGCTTTCAGTAAGGTACTCGCCTCTCAACTACCTCCTCATCGCTCTTACGACTGTGCTATCGATCTCATTCCAGGAGCGACACCTCACCAAGGGTCGTATATTCCCGCTATCACAGCCTGAATCTGAGGCCATGAAGAAGTATATAGAGGAAGAATTAGCCAAGGGATTCATCCGTCCATCTACGTCACCAGCATCTGCAGGGCTTCTTTTTTGTGAGTAAGAAGGACGGAGGTCTTTGTCCTTGTATTGATTACCATGGTCTGAATGATATAACTGTCAAGTTCCGTTATCCTCTGCCTCTATTGCCTGCAGCACTGGAACAGCTTCGCACAGCCAGATTCTTCACCAAACTCAATCTTCGCAGTGCTTATAATCTGATCCGCATCAGGGAGGGGGATGAGTGGAAGACCGCCTTCTCTACTGCAACTGGGCACTACGAAATATCTTGTTATGCCCTTCGGGCTAGTCAATAGTCTGTCTATTTTCCAAGCCTTCATTAATGATGTGTTCCGGGACATGCTTAACAGATTTGTCATTGTTTACATAGACGACATCCTGATTTACTCCGACAACATGGAGGAACACATCCAACAGGTCAGACAGGTTCTCCAAAGACTGATTCAATATCAACTGTCTGCCAAAGCTGAGAAATGTGAGTTCCACCAGACATCTACCTCATTCCTCGGATACATCATCAGTCCCGAGGGCGTCGCCATAGGATGAAAAGAAAGTCACCACCATTCTCAACTGACCACAACCCAAACTCTCAAAGAAATGCAGCGATTCCTGGGTTTCTCCAACTTCTATCGACGGTTTATCCGCAACTTCAGTACCATAGTACTGTCCACTCACCAGCATGGTCAAGAAGGGTCAGCACCAACTGAAATGGACTCCTGCGGCCATTAACGCATTCCAGCAACTTAAAGAACGCTTCACCTTAGGCACCCATCCTGCACCATCCAGATCCATCACTCCCGTTCCGTCGAAGTTGACGCATCCAGCACCGGTCTTGGGGCAGTTCTCTCACAAAGACAAGGTAACCCACCTAAACTGTACCCCTGTGCTTATTATTCCAGAAAACTCACAGCTGCAGAACGTAACTACGATGTCAGCGATCGGGAGCTGCTGGCCATGAAGGTGGCATTTGAGGAGTGGCGCCATTGGCTGGAGAGAGCCACACATCCATTTGTCGTTTTGACTGATCATAAAAATCTCGAATGCTTGCGTACTGCCAAGAGACTTAACCCCCGCCAGGCCCGTTGGTCCCTGTTCTTCTCTCGATTTGTCTTCACTGTAACCTACCGGTCTGGTTCTAAGAACGTCAAGGCGGATGCCTTATCTCGCCAGTTCGAAGGTGAGCAGAGTATTCAAAGCCCTGAAACGGTGTTACCTGCATCTCTCGTTGTTGCCCCCGTACAGTGGAATATCATGACGGAACTGGAGCAAGCTAACATGGAGATCGAAATCCCACCTGACTGTCCCCCGGAGAGAACCTTCGTGCCTCTGGCCCTTCGCAACCGGGTCCTGGAAATGGTTCACAACTCACCTGCATCCGGTCATCCAGGCATCACCGCAACCATCCAAATTCTGCAGAACCGCTGGTAACACTTTACTTGAAGGGGTGTGCATAAGACTGACATGACACCTTCATAATCATGACATGACATGTGTCATGAACATGAAGGAGGTTTTATGAATGTTTATGACAACTGTCATTAAGTGTCATTCACTCAATTATGTCATTTTTAATGCAAAGATGACATTGTTTGAGATGTCCGAGTTATGACAACTTGACATAAACCAATACATCGTAACCTGTCAGTGTCTTTGTCATGACAACTTAACATCATTTAGCTTTATCGGTTAACATTGCATTAAACTGTCATGTAGTTGGTTTTGACATGAGGCCATTATAATAGTGTCATAAATATGTATCTTGAGCTCAAGTACAGTGGTACAAATTGAACTTGTCATTAAAATGTCATTAAGTGACAATACTCTGACAAATAATTTTATATCAGCGTCATGACTATTTTTCATTTCATGTTTTTTTTGTTTTTGTTTTTTGTTTTTTTAAGTTTCCACCAACAGAAGGTCAGATAATAGACAATTTCAAATTTCGTAAAAAAGATGACACTGTTATAAAATAATGGTAACACTTTATTTTAGGGTCTTTTAACTAGTTGCTTATTACTATTAGCATTCATATGGCTAAAATATTGGCTGTTTATTAGTACTTATAAAGCACATATTAATGCCTTATTCTGCATGATCTTATTCTACATTCTTAATCCTACCCAATACCTAAACTTAACAATTAACTATAATAAGCAGTAAATTAAGAGTTTATTGAGGGAAAAGTCATAGTTAATCGTTTATATATGTGTTCCCTATACTGAAGTGTTACCAAAATAATGTAATGTAATGTTAACCCATAAAGCTAAGTAGTTTTTTAAGTTTGATAATTAATCTGCTATGTCATGTTTATGACAGGTTATGATGTTTTGCTAATGTCACGTTGTCATGACAAAGACACTGACAGGTTATGATGTGTTGGTTTATGTCAAGTTGTCGTAACAAAGAAATCTCAAACAATGTCATCTTTGCATTAAAAATGACATAATTGAGCGAATGACATTTAATGACAGTTGTCATAAACATGCATAAAACCTCCTTCATATTCATGACACGTGTCATGTCAAGATTATGAAGGTGTCATGTCAGTCTTATGCACACCCCTTCAAGTAAAGTGTTACCGAACCGCTTCTGGTGGCCTTCCTTACCCAAAGACACAACCCAATTTGTCAAGTCCTGCCAAGTCTGCAATGTAAATAAACCATCTCACCAACTCCCCGCTGGTCTACTGCATCCTCTACCACTTCCTCAATGTCCATGGTCACACATCGCTGTCGACTTTGTCATTGATGAATAAATCTTTTTTTTTTTTTTTTAATTTACAAAGCTTTCTGCATCCCCTATTCTAAAGTGTAAACAGTTCATCACTTGTAAATGTGTTACATATCATTTGTACACCTTTCTTACCTGTTACAAATGATTTGTATATGTATATAAGTCATTTATAACACTTTCTGCATCCCATATTCTAAAGTGTAAACTAGTCATCACTTATACATGTGTTACATATAATTTGTGGACCTTTCTTACCTGTTACAAATGATTTGTATATGTATACATGTAATTTATAATGCTTTCTGCATCTTCTAAAGTGTAAACCAGGGGTCTTCAAACTCGGTCCAAGAGGGCCACTGTCCTGCCGAGTTTAGCTCCAACTTGCTTCAATACTTCTGCCTGGAAGTTTCAAATATGCCTAGTTCGACCTTGATTAGCTGGTTCAGGTGTGTTTAATTGGGGTTGGAGGTAAACTCTGCAGGACAGCGGCCCTCCAGGACTAAGTTTGGAGATCCCTGATGTAAACTATTCATCACTTATAAATGTGTTACATATCATTTGCAGATCTTCCTGTTACACGGAGTTGAAGATCCACATGCAGGTTTTATTAAAATGAGCGTAGTCGTACAGGCAGAGGTCAAACACCAGCAAACAGATACAAGAGGGCAAGGCAAAAGAGTAATCCAAAACACAGGCAATGGTCAAGGTAGTCAACAAACAAGGAAAACAGTCCAGGGTCAAAACAAAGGCAAGGCAAGGCTAGGCAAGGCACGGACAAGAAAACATGGAGACAAGGTTGGATACAGGACTAAACAATACTCAGCAATGAGTGTGTGTGTGAGTGCAGCTTATAAAGGGTCACTGATGGGAAACAGGTGTGAGTGCATGATTGGTTCCTAGGTGAGGATTGTGGGAAATGTAGTCCAGAGTGAAGTGCCTGTGTGTGTGCACTGAAAAAGTCTTAATGGTGAACAGGTGACCTCTGGTGGGGAGTAGAAGGAAACAGCAGGTGCAGGATATGTGACAGGTATAAGGGGTGAATTAGGGGCTCAAAGATATCTATATAATAGTAAAATATATTTGCATAAAAATATAATTTTTATATAAAAATATATAATTTAAATGTCAGATTCGTATAGATTTTTATATCTTTTAACTGAAAGGTATACTTTGCATATTACAAATAAATGGTAAATTTACAAATTGCAGTTTGTACATAATTTATAAAGAAGATCTGCAAATGATATGTAACATTTATAAGTGATGAATAGATTACTCTTTAGAATAGGGGATGCAGAAAGCGTTATAAATGACTTGTATACATATACAAATAATTTGTAACAGGTGAGAAAGGTCTACAAATGATATGTAACACATTTACAAGTGATGAATAGTTTACACTTTAGAATAGGGGATGCAGAAAGCTTGCTTTGTAAATGATTTATTCATGAGTTTACACATCATCTATAACAGGTGTTGAACACTTTATAATGTGTACTGCAGTGTAAGTGCTGACTGGTGAGGGTATAGACAAGCTGTCTTCTCTGACACACATGGAGTGTTTAACTCTGTCCACCTGATGTGAGCTTCAGTGGAAGGTAAAACCAGTTCAGAGGTTCACTTCATCACTAGATCCTACATACTCCACACAGAACACAAGTCTGTGCTGGTGAGTGAAAGGATTTAATATAATCGTGGTTAGTAGATATGGGAAGAAGGAGGCACTGGAATCTGGAATCACTGTATGGTCCTCTCTCGTCCTTCATATATATATATATATATATATCGCGCCGTTCCCTCATATATATATATATATATATATATATATATATATACACAGTGGTGTGAAAAAGTGTTTGCCCCCTTCCTGATTTTTTTTATTTTTTTGCACGTTTGTCACACTTTGATGTTTCAGATCATCAAACAAATTTAAATATGAATCAAAGATAACACAAGTAAACACAAAAATGCAGTTTTTAAATGAAGGTTTTTATTATGAAGGGAAAATAAAATCCAAACCTACATGGCCCTGTGTGAAAAAGTGCTTGCCCCCCGCTGTTAAAACATAACTGTGGTTTATCACACCTAAGTTCAGTTTCTCTAGCCACACCCAGGCCTGATTACTGCCACACCTGTTGGTGAGTGAAAGGATTTAATATAATCGCAATCAAGAAATCACTTAAAAATCATCAAACAAATTTAAATATGGACCTGCCTGACAAAGTGAAGTAGACCAAACGATCCTCAAAAGCTACACATCACGTTGAGATCCAAAGAAATTCAGGAACAAATGAGAAAGAAAGTAATTGAGATCTATCAATCTGGAAAAAGGTTATAAAGCCATTTCTAAAGCTTTGGGACTCCAGCAAACCACAGTGAGAGCCATTATCCACAAATGGTGAAAACATGGAACAGTGGTAAACCTTCCCAGGAGTGTCAGGCCGACCAAAATTACCCCAAGAGTGCATCGACGACTCATCCAAGAGGTCACAAAAGACCCAACAACAACATCCAAAGAACTGCAGGCCTCATTTGCTTCAGTTAAGGTCAGTGTTCATGACTCCACCATAAGAAAGAGACTGGGCAAAAATGAGTTCCAAGACAAAAACCACTGCTGAGCAAAAAGAACATAAAGGCTTGTCTCAGTTTTGCCAGAAAACATCTTGATGATTCCCAAGACTTTTGGGAAAATACTTTGTGGACTGACGAGACAAAAGTTGAATGTTTACGTCTGGCGTAAAAGTAACGCAGCATTTCAGAAAAAGAACATCATACCAACAGTAAAATATGGTGGTGGTAGTGATGGTCTGGGGCTGTTTTGCTGCTTCAGGACCTGGAAGACTTGCTGTGATAAATGGAACCAGGAATTCTGCTGTCTACCAAAAAATCCTGAAGGACAATGTCCGGCCATCTGTTTGTGACCTCAGGCTGAAGCGAACTTGGGTTCTGCAGCAGGATGATGATCCAAAACACACCGGCAAGTCCACCTCTGAATGGCTGAAGAAAAACAAAAGTCCTGACCTCAATCCAATTGAGATGCTGTGGCATGACCTTAAAAAGGTGGTTCATGCTCGAAAACCCTCTAATGTGGCTGAATTACAACAATTCTGCAAAGATGAGTGGGCCAAAATTCCTCCACAGCGTTGTAACAGACTCATTGCAAGTTATCGCAAATGCTTGATTGCAGTTGTTGCTGCTAAGGGTGGCCCAACCAGTTATTAGGTTTAGGGGGCGAGCACTTTTTCACACAGGGCCATGTGCGTTTGGATTTTGTTTACCCTTCATAATAAAAACCTTCATTTGAAAACTGCATGTTGTGTTTTCTTAAATTCACATTTAAATTTATTTGATGATCTGAAACATTAAACTGTGACATGCAAAACATTTTTTATAAAAGGACGGGGGCAAGCACTTTTTCACACCACTGTATATATGGGGCTCTGTGGTTTAAGGCTTTCGAGGGGTGCATGTGTATGCAAAGACTACAAAATCGTATCATTTGACAAACTGTAAAATATAACAAGTTGAGAGAGCCCTCTGCTATGAACAATAAAATGCTGATCAAAATAATTCTATAGATGCTGGTAGTGTGCAAAGCTACATCTGATGTAAAAAAAAAAAAAAAATCTTTCTGTAGGCCTGTGCCTTCTCCTCTGTGTCAGTATCAAATATAAGAGTGATGATACCATTAAAGAAAAAATATAGTGATAATACAAAATACAGTGCTTGACATAAGCTTTGTTTTGTGCTTATCCTCTGGAAAACTAAATCGGTCATTTACTTGTCAGAGTAAAAAAAAAAGTAGTTTATCTGGGGAAAAAAATGGATTTTTTTGTGTGTGTTTATGTTGTAAATATAATTTATTCTGAAACAAGCAACATTCTTATCAGTGTTTTATCAGGAGTGACATTTAGATCTGCATATTTTTATTTACCCTGGGGGTATTTTATTAACCTTTATAAAGGGCACCCCCCCCCCATCTAATTAAATTTATGTTTCATCTTTTATTTCAAATTCTTACATTTGATAAATTAAAATAGTAAGACACTATAGGGCTGTTACCAAATTAAATAATTTACACTGAAAAAGTACAACTGCATTCAATAATGTTATGAGATTTTTGAATATACAAATAAGAAATGTTGGTGGGAAATTTATACTTTTAAACATGAAATTAAACCACCATTAGATGGCGGCAAGTGACCATCTTAATGAGTGAGCCACTGAGTCATTTATTCAAATGATTCATTCAAAAGGCTAAATCATTCAAGAATGAAGCAGTTGTTTATGATTGGGCCATTGAATCTTCACAGAACCGATTTGTTCAAAACGCTGAATCATTCAAAACATCTGAGCGTAGATGCGAGATGCGCTGGTTCTACTTTTTCTTTAAACTATTTTCACTGCTACAATAGAACAAAAAAGGGCAATATTGCACATAAAACATAAGTGATTAATATTAACTACTTGTTTATTGAACTGTTGAAATTAGTGTCAATTTCAATCGAGGTGATATTCAGGAATTCAGCACTTTTGGTCATTTGATGCTTAACTTTATCATATGTTGTAAATAGCTAGCTATAAAAACCCCACATATTGAATTTTTATTGCAACATGATAACTGAGTATCTTTGTGAGAGCAGAGCTCATTTGTTTTGAATTCTCCTCGAGGTTACATGAGCCTCAACAGCACAATATCAACGCCAGCAGCCCCGGATGGCCCCGGCACAATTTAACCCCTGTACATAAATGTGTGTGTGTGTGTGTGTAGTTATTATGTGTAATGTATATGTATATGTATATGTATATGTATGTATGTATGTGTATAAATAAATAAATAAATATATATATATATATATATATATATATATGTCACGTTCCCGTTCATTCCGGACTCCAATTCCCATAATCCTCCCTGCCAGTCACATGCACACACTCCACACCAATCAGTAATTGCCACATACAGCTGAAGCACATTATCTGGACTATTTAACCCTTTCGCACGTAAGTTTCAAATATTCTGGCTGACCCCCCAGCGTGAGTTTTTTAAGGCGACCGTTATTTAGAACGTATCACTTTATGGTTTCCATGGTGACGCGTCATTGCTTGTTACGTGACACACCGCAGCGCTGTATGACTGATGATCTGCTTTCATTTAATTTTTCCTTTTTTATTCAAAATATTCACAAATTTGTTAACTATAGCATGAAATATCTAATATTCCGATTGCCAAATATGTGCAAGTGAATGTGTTTTGCTGTTTAAACACCTTTATAACGATCGCGTTAGTTGAGCCATATGAGCGATGGGCGCCGCCATGTTAGTTTGCGCCGCGCAGAGAATCGGATCTGTTGGATTTACAACCCGTGAATTTATCCACTTCTCCCGAAATACATGAAAGTAAGTGTGCCGGTGAACTGGGGAAGAATAGAGTAAGCTTTTAAGTTACTTTCACAATGTGTATCTGATATGAATTAAACGTGTTGTCAAGTTATAATGGAAAGGGTTGTTATTTCCGCTTCTATAGACCTTATTTACCAGAGAAACAAGCGCGCCGCCATCTTTATAAAATTGTCTTTGAACTTCCGTTTTGCGGTAGCTCTGTACATTTCTATGGCATCGCTGTCAAAGAATAATTAGTTGGTTAAGTGGATTTACTTGTTGTAGAGTTAATGAAAGTTATCATGAGCATTGTTATGTTTAAAGCAGATGTCTTAACAAATGTCAGTAGATTGGGAAGATTTTAAAACGAGCAGTTCATTCATAAATGTAATATCGCTGTGGAAATACAAACCGGAAGTCAAAAGACAACAAGCGCAACGCTGAAAAGGGGCGGGGCTACATAAGGTCTATAGACATCATTGTGTATTTTACAAACTCTAAATATATTGTTTTGTTAGTACTCATGTGTATTTAAATGTCTGAAACCTGAAATGAACATTATTTGGTTGAAAACACTGCATATATGTGATATATTAAAAGCGCTGCGCGCGTCCGTCTCTGGTTTAGCGCCAGTTAAAGCGCGCACGCACATTTGAATTTGGCAGTTGATCACGTAATGCACTGAACGTTCTAATCACACCGGTGTGATCGTACGCTCCTGGGGCCAGCCAAGACTGATCACACCGGTGTGATCGTACGTGTTAAAGGGTTAAGATTCACTCACACACCACATCATTGCGAGGTCTTGTTTACTCCTGTGACAATTCTGAGCGTTTGTATCCTGTCTGCCTGTCTGTTATTGATCCTGCCTGTTTCCTGGTTATGATTCTCTGCCTTCTGCCTTTGGACTGTTTATTGTTATCTGGACTGTGATATCTGCCTGCCCTGATCTACTGCCCGTATCCTGACCACGATTCTGCCTAGCCCTTGCTGTTCCTGTTTGCCCCTGCCTAGACCCTGCCTGTACGACCTGTACGACCACCATTGAATCCCCCAAGAAATTTTTTTTTTTCTAAATCTGATTCATCACGTTCCGTTGGCAAAAAAAGCTTTGACAGATGCCAACAGTCTCTGACAGGGGTAACACACTGATCCGACAAAACCTGACGAAGTGTCTGTTGACGTCTGTTGGTGTTGTGTGAATTGGTCTTTAGATGCAATACAGAAAGCAAACAGATTTAATAAAGAAGACCAAATGCAATTCAGTCTAACATTACAATGCTGTCATTCAAGCAGTTATAGATTATAAATGCCGCTGCACACACAAAAAGTTTATTTAATACTGTCTTATTCTGTAATCTAACATTTGTGCTTAATTATGTAATGTCCAATTTTATAAATTTGAACAATAATATCCCCCTTTTACAAATAATTTTAAAAAGTAACAGAGAGAGAGAGAGCAAATTTTTAAACTGTATGGCAAGTGTATTCATTAGAACATTTACATACAGACTAAAGAATATTACAGTGGGTACGGAAAGTATTCAGACCCCCTTAAATTTTTCACTCTTTGTTATATTGCAGCCATTTGCTAAAATCATTTAAGTTCAATTTTTTTCCCTCATTAATGTACACACAGCACCCCATATTGACAGAAAAACACACACATACCGCTTAGAATTAAGGCCAAAAAGTTCTATCTTGGTTTTATCAGACCAGAGAATCTTTTTTCTCACCATCTTGGCAAAATCCATGTGGGCTTTCATGTGTCTTGCATTGTGGAGAGGCTTCCGTTGGGCCACTCTGCCATAAAGCCCCGACTGGTGGAGGGCTGCAGTGATGGTTGACTTTCTACAACTTTCCCCCATCTCCCGACTGTATCTCTGGAGCTCAGCCACAGTGATCTTTGGGTTCTTCTTTGCCTCTCTTACCAAGGCTCTTCTCCCCCGATAGCTCAGTTTGGCCAGACGGCCAGCTCTAGGAAGGGTTCTGGTCATCCCAAACGTCTTCCATTTAAGGATTATGGAGGCCACTGTGCTCTTACGGAACCTTAAGTGCAGCAGAATTTTTTATGTAACCTTGGCCAGATCTGTGCCTTGTCACAATTCTGTATCTGAGCTCTTCAGGCAGTTCCTTTGACATCATGATTGTCATTTGCTCTGACATGCACTGTGAGCTGTAAGGTCTTATATAGACAGGTGTGTGGCTTTCCTAATCAAGTCCAATCAGTATTATCAAACACAGCTGGACTCAAATGAAGGTGTAGAACCATCTCAAGGATGATCAGAAGAAATGGACAGCACCTGAGTTAAATATAAGAGTGTCACAGCAAAGGGTCTGAATACTTAGGACCATGTGATATTTCAGTTTTTCTTTTTTAATAAATCTGCAAAAATGTCAACAATTCTGTGTTTTTCTGTCAATATGGGGTGCTGTGTGTACATTAATGAGGGAAAAAAAATGAACTTAAATGATTTTAGCAAATGGCTGCAATATAACAAAGAGTGAAAAATTTAAGGGGGTCTGAATACTATCCGTACCCACTGTATATTATATTATTATTTGATTGGTTTAGCAGGCACTGTGTATTTTCTGTACCTTAAACATTTTACTACATTCTGAGAGGTGTTTAAAAAACTTGAATAATACACATATTCAGTTCTTACCAATTTTTTGAGCTGTTAATGCACCGGGAAAAGCCGAGTCTTGATCTTGGTATGTCTTCTCAGTGTTGCTGACAGATTGTTGGTTTTATACCAGACAGCAAACCCTGATACTACATTCATAGGCTGATTTGCTGTACTGATAAGGACCATTAACAGACTTGATGAAATGATTACAGATGTATATGGCATCACAGTAGGTATTGGGCATGTACATACAGAAGAGTCTTTCCTGCCACAGAATGTTCCTGTAAAGCATGGTGCTAGAATTCAATTGGAATGCATAAATTGATAAAAATGTATTTACCTTAGAGGCATTGTAAGTTGTTTTGGTGTGACAAACAGGAAACGAAACCCAAGTAAAACAACATCAACAGTCTGCACATAGAACATAACTATTACAAATAGGCCTACACAATACAATTACCAATTTCTGGTTGTTATTAAGGCATGCATGTCAGCTACTTATACATTTATGGCACAGTAAATATATAATTTTTGTTGTTGGCACATCAGCTTCCATCATCCATCCTCACAAAAAAAAAAAAAACAATACAGTTGTGATGTTTGGAGTTGAGACAGTGTTGTAGATCCAAATGCGAGCTTTATTAAAAGAGCATAGTCAAACAAGCAGAAAGTCAAACACCAGCAAACAGAATCAGGAGAGACAAGGCAAAGAGTAATCCAGAAAACAGGGAAATATCAGGGCAGGCAGCAAACAATCAAAATCCAGGAAACAGTCCAAAGTCAAAAATACAGGCAGGGCAAGAAACACGGGTACAAGGTTGAAAAACAAAGCACAATACAGGGCTAAACAATACTCAGCGATGTGTATGTTTGAGTGCAGCTTATAAAGTGTCACTGATGGGAAACAGGTGTGTGTGTGTGTGTGTGTGTGTGTGTGTGTGTGATTGGTTCCTTGATGGGGAATTGTGGGAAATGTAGTCCAGAGTGATGCATGACTGTGTATGCCATGAAAAGGTTACAATGGTGAACCGGGGACCTCTGGTGGGGAGTAGCAATAGCAGGCACAGGATACGTGACAGAGCTTCCAGATGCTCTAAAAACGGTATCATCCTGGAGGGTGGTGGAGCGGAGGAGGAACAGGGGGAGGGACGGAGGGCCAGGACCATGTGGTGGGAGAAGGACTGAAGGCTGAAGCAGGGCAGATTCATGGGCTGGAGCGAGCTCTGAAGTGAACTCCTGGAATGGTGCGGACCCTGGTGCGGACTTGGCAACTGGGGCTGACTCGGGCACCGGAGCGGACTCTGGAGACGACTCGGGCACTGGAGCAGCCATCTTGTCCGTAGACACTGGCGAAGTGGCCATCTTGTCAGTGTCTTGACTCTGGGCGATCAGCGGAGACGTGGCGTGACTCTGGGCGATCAGTGGAGACGTGGTCAGGCTAGGCTCTGGGAGGTCTGCTGAGACGTGGTGAGGCTCTGAGAGATGAATCTTCTGGCTACCAAGTACCACCAAGATGGGGCTAAAAAGTACCCACACTATTTGGGACTTGCTCACAAAGAGGCCTGCTAGGTCCTACTTATCCAATAGCAAGTCAATGCTATCTGCTATCTGCTGGGGGTTCACCCACAGGGAGGCCCCACCAAGGCCTGCTACCTGACAGCAAACCTCTACTAGCTGTAACATACCTGAAGTGCTGGGGACTCGCTCACAGGGAGGCCTGCTAAGGCCAGCTACCCAGAGTGTGCCTTGTTGCTACAACATCCACACTGATGGGGGCTCACCACAGAGAGGCCTGCCAAGGCCTTATATTACCTTATATTACCTGGGCCTGTGCCTACTACTCCAGGGGCCTCATTTATAAAATTTTGCGTATGCACAAAACAGGCCCTGAAAGTGCGTACGCCAGTTTCTACGCATAAGTTGTGATTTATAAAAACATTTATTTATAAAAAGAAACTTGACAGAAAAATTTGCACACCTCCATGCAAACTCTGACCCATGCGTACAAACATTTTGGAGCCAGAGCAGTTTGGCGACACCGATGGTGAGCTGAGGGACTGACGGCAGATGAAGGAAAACCACTTTAAATCCTCATTATCATAAGTCATAATCATAAATACAGTACATGTTCATGATAACAGTTTAAATAAATAAAGAATGATTTAAACTCGTATGGAAACTCATGTTTTCATTTTGATCTACACATTTACATTAATATTACACTTTATTGGCGATAAGCACTGAAATTACATTATGCAGTCATTACAGAGAAGTTAAACAAAAATTATATGAATGTAGTTAGCAGATGTACTACTTTTGATTACTTTTCCTGTGACACACTTCTTTAATGACAGCAAGGAGAGCTAGGAGCAAATAATCAAACTAAACTGCAGATGTTATGAGAAAATATTTCAGCGAGAACGATTATCAGTGATTAGGGCTGGGCGATATATATCGCATGCGATTGTCACGCGCATTTCGTCAGTAAAGCCGGTTCCCTGATTACCGCTAAATCGCCATCACCTGCTTTCAAATGGAGCGGCATTTAATAGACAGCCGTAGATCACTGACAAGCTACGCAATATCGCGTTCATTATCGAAGGCGATTCATCTGCGATAATGAACGCGATATTGTGTAGCTTGTCAGTGAACTACGGCTTTGTTTGTTTGTTTTTGTGAATTGTGGGGACATTCTATAGGCGTAATGGTTTTTATACTGTACAAACTGTATTTATATATACCCCTACAATACCCCTACCCCTAAACCTAACCATCACAGGAAACTGTGCACACTTTTACTTTCTCACAAAAACTCATTCTGTATGATATATAAGCCTTTTGAAAAGTGGGGACATGGGGTAATGTCCTCATAAGTCACCTCTTTTTGTAATACCTATGTCATACCCATCATTATACAAATTTGTGTCCTGATATGTCACAAAAACGTTTCTGAGCGAGTGTGTGTCTGTACTGTGTGTGTGCGTTTGAGAGAGAGAGCAGGAGAGAGTGTGTGCTTTCAGGACACAATAAAATGTATTTTCTGGCAAAAACCATGACAATAATTTGTTGTTTTCATCCTATTGTTTAGTAATATTTATTTGCTTGGTCAGTGTCATTGTGAGTTTTGTTTTTTGCTGCTGTAGGACCTATTCAAATAACTGAAATCCTTTGTGCAAAGTGATATGGAACTGCAAGACCTGCCTAGAACTACTTTAGCTGTGTGTTTCCCTGAAAATAATTGCACACCTTAAAACATTGGTCAACCAGTCAGATTCGAGCATTCAAGAGCCCCGTAGTATCAAGCTACTTTAACACCTTAAATGAATTGGTAAATGATCATTTAAATAATAACAAAAAGTCTATGTACAATACGAAATAATGTTAAATATGTATTTTAAATATTAAAATGTTCAATTCCTTAAAACATTTTTAGACTAGCAACCGAACCCAGACATAAATACACATTTAAATTCAAAGGCATTAAAATTTTAAATACACGAAAAAAAAAAAAAAAAAAAAAAAAAAAAAAAATATATATATATATATATATATATATATATATATGTATATAAATAAAGATAATTTATAATTTGAAGAAATTCTCACATTTCTGCTGTAACTCTTTGCTAAATGTTTAGGGGTGTTTAAGGAATAATGCAGATGAGATTCTTACTTTTGTCTTCAGCTTTGTGTTGTTAAACCCACGATAACTTCTTTGCACGCGCATTTCTTCCAGGGCTCATGAAGAAGAGCATCTGAACAGGACAAGTGTTTCTGTGAAGCCACCTTAATCTTTGTCCAGCTTTAGCTTTATACAAACAGCAAATTAGCAAAAAAAAAATTTGGTTTATTGTCTTCTTGTTACTGATAAGGGCCTTTTGTGTGGTGTCATCAGGAAACTTGATCATGTGATATAGCTATCAGGCATCACAGTGGACATTTGCCTACAGAAGAGGCCTAAGAAAGTCTTGCAGTGCAACATTTTCTGTCACATGATGCATATTTTATGGAAGAGCCAAAAAAAATAAAAAAAAATAAAAAAAATATATATAGTATATCCTTTCAAAAGGTACTGCGATTTAAGTATAATATGTACACTTTGGCTACAAATACATACCTTTAACATATATTAATATGCAGTGCCCAAGTTATACTATTAAGAATTAATATTATAAATATATATATTTGGAAAATATTTAGTTTCTATAACATTACATTTTATTTTTTTTTCCCCTGCTCATAACAGTACTGTGCAGGATTTTTTTGTTTGTTTGTTTGTTTATTTATTTGAAATTTTCTTTCTTTATTTAGTTTTTCTTTTTACGTATCCCAAGTTAAATTGCTTGCATTGTTAACATTATCTTTCTAATTTATCATAATTGCATAATTTGAATATGTACCAGAAATCCTACTATAGGTTATATTTATCATTTGATTCTTCTTCTTCTTCTTTTTTTTTTTATTATTATTTTTTGGTGAATGAAGCCCTTCAATAAGAATTTGCTAAGATACTGTGACAGCATAAAATATATCCATAACCAATACATATTTTGATACACTGATATACTGTTCATTTAATTCAGAATAAAGTTCAAACATAAATCAACATAACAAAATTTGCTGTTGGATTTTGTATTTATAAAAAGTTTCACAAGCTATATAATGTTCCCGTAATCATTAGAAGTGTTATAACACAAACATGAAATATGAAATTACTGTTTTTTAAAATCATAAATTGCTGACAAGTCTCAAGATAGAGATTAAATTGGTTGTTGTAATGGTGAGATTCATATGATTGTTACAATCATTTAGAGACTAACATTTTCCAACAATTCAATTGTGGTTTTGTTGTTCTGCTTGTCGTTTTGCATCTGCCTTACTCTAAAATGATCCTCAGAAAACGCCGTCTCCAGCACCAGCAGCAGAGACTGTTTCAGCTTCTTCTTATACTCATCACACATGAACACATAGAGAATGGGGTTCAGACAGCTGTTTAGAAGAATCAGATAGTCACTGAATGCTGTGCAAAATGCTTCATTGGCACTCCAGTTATTAATTTTTATTGCACAAAAACCGCAAACATGGTGTGGAAACCAACATATGTAAAAAGTCAGGATGATAGCGATAATGACCCGGTACGACCTGTGCTGCTTCCCTATTCTGAGGCGTTTGATTCGTACTCCAACAGCAATGTGTGAAGATGCAATGATCAGGAAGGGGACGAGAAAGCCCACAACAAATTCATATGTGACCTGAAACGTATCAGAAAACACATTCACGAAGGAAGGAATGCTGCAGCTGATGGATGAAACCCACACAATCATGCAGATGATCCTGGCTCTCAGTACAGTTCGGTTATTTTGAGACCAAACAACCATTGTTGTGCACAGACATCAGTCCAGACTGATGACTACAAGAAAAAAAATGCTAGCAAACAGGTTTAGTGTTGTTGTCATTGCGAGATATAGTAAGGAAAAGCACAATGAAAAGTAGCAAATGAAAATATATATGATTAAGGACAATATGATGATGAAGTCTGCAATCGCCAAGTTGAGAAACCAAATAGAGTTGACTGTCGTCTTCATTCTGCAGCCGGTCAGAAATATGACATGCCCATTTCCAATGAACCCAACTACAAATGTGGCAGTGAAAATACATATATAAAAGATCACAAAGCTTAAGCATCCAGGCTACATAGTGGTATAATTTGTTGTGCCTCCAGTCAAGTTTTCAGGTCAAAAGCTTGTGTTTTCTACACAATAAAAAAAGAAAGAGAAAACAGGGTTGCTGTTGAGGGCTGCTTTTGGGTCTGTATCGGATGCATCATCTTAACATTGTGGTGTTTCATGTGCAACATCATTTTTGCTGCAGTACCACACACCAAAATGCCTAAAATAAAACTTTTGCGTTGTTGTTTGCAAATGTCATATGCAAATATTTTGAAGCATCAACAAAATGAAACGCATCGACTGGAGTGAAAAAAAAATGCTTTCATTTTTGATAAGAAGGATATTTAACATAAAAAAATTTGATTTGTGAATCAAAGAAATGGCTAACTGACTGTGTTTTGAAAACATGCTAAATATTGAAAAATGCACTTATTAGCAGTTCTAAACTCAAGACTTTTTGAAGGAATAGTTCACCATAAAATGAAAATGTAGTCATTATTTACTCACCCTGGTATTGTTCTTTTTTTTTTTTTTTTTTTTTTTTTTTTTTAAGACAATTCTATCACTGAATGATCCCAAATCGAAATTGAATGAATTATTTTAATGAAAATCCTGACCTTGGCTGTTGGTCTTCCGTGCTTGATTGCTTATGTGAGACTCTGTTAGCGCCACAGTTCACTCCAACTTGCCCAGATAAAGCACATAAGTTGTAAGAGATCAAGATTAACTAAAACGCGACTTGAAATACAATCCATGTTTTCTCTGAGGTAAATATATCTGTATTATTTTATTTTATTTTATTTTATTTTATTTTATTTTATTTTATTATTTGATTGGTTTAAGTAGGCACTGTGCATTGACTGTATCTTAAACAGTTTTGCATTTACTACGTTCTGAGATTTGTTTAAAAAGAATAATACACATATTCAGTTCTTACCCATTTTTGAGCTGTTAATGAACTGGGACAAGCCGAGTCTTGATCTTGGTATGTCTTCTCAGTCTTGCTGACAGATTGTTGGTTTTATACCAGACAGCAAACCCGGATACTGCATCCATGGACTGACTTGCTGTACTGATAAGTGGCCATCAACAGACTTGATGAATGAAAAAAGAAAGGGAAAACAGGTGAGGGCTGCTTTTGGGTCTGTTTCGGATGCATCATCTTAACATTGTGGTTTTTCATGTGTAACATCATTTTTGCATGCAGTACCACACACCAAAATGCCTAAAATAAAACGTGTGTTGTTGTTTGCAAATGTCATATGCAAATATTTTGAAGCATCAACAAAATGAAATGCATCGACAGGAGTGAAAAGAAGGAGATTTAACATAAAAAAAACAGTACTTCACATTATTTCTGCTGTCTGATTTCATCTTTAAAGAAATATTTTGTCTTGTCATGTATGAGTCTGTTTATACATGAAACTTTTGGCATTATCATAACGCTTTATGTGGACATTACCATGGCAATCAGTCACTTCATCATCATTGATTTTTTTAGTGAGAAGAAATTACGAATTATGAATCAAAGAAATGAAATCACAAAATTGATAAAAAACATCAAGATTAACTAAAACATGACATGAAATACAATCCATGTACTTTTTTTCTCTGAGGTAAATATATCTGCTTTGTTCATCGCAACACAAATTTATTGCATTCACATCTGTCATTCTGAGTGTCGTATACCTCTGAACACTTGGAATATAGGGCATGTGTTACACAGGATAACTCTGTGATACTTTTGTGTCTTTTTTTAAAAGCTTGATGTTGGTCGCTATTCACTGTCATTATATGGACGAGCTCGAGCTGGACATTTTTTGAAAATTCTCTTTTTGTGGTCTAAAAAAGAAAGAAGGGCATACAGCATTAGAACAAAACCAGGGTGAGTAAATAATGACTTCATTTTCATTTTAGGGTGAACTTTCTCTTTAATGCTTTTGCTGTGTAATGGTGGAAAAGGCCAATTCACACTGCACTGACAGACGCAGATCAACGGCGACAGTCACCAAATTACAGCACGTCACTTATCAAACATTTTAATTCTGATTTACTGTATATAGCATGTTTAATCGGCGAAAACAAGCTCCGACAGATGGCAACAGACTCCGACAGGGATAACACACTGATCTGAGAAAACCCTACAGTGGGTTTGTCAGTGCAGTGTTAATTGGTCTTTAATTGGGCACTAATCAAATGAGTAACTATGACAACAAACTAAAGGCGGGAAACTGAACAAAGGGAAATGTGACAAATGAAACATAAACAGAACCCTGACAGCTGGCTGGTCCCCACTTAAATGGAAGACAATATGCCATGGAGTATCTATTTTTCCATCAATTACTATTCTTGTTGAAATCTTTCACACAACATTTGTTCATTACTTTACTAAATGCTTTTTCTTTCCCTAACAAAACCCAATTACTACACATAAAAAAAAAAAAAAAAAAAAAAAAAAACATTACACAGTTCAAAATCAGTTATTAAAAACAAATTTGGGGAGAAAAAAAAACAAACAAAAAAAACATTCTTTGGTTGAATCCACCCTTCTATAAAATTTGTAATCATTTTTAACTCGTCTTTGGTAATGATCTCTTTCCATTTAAAGGGGTGGTATAATGCCACTTTTACAAAATGTAAAATAAGTCTCTGATGTCCCCAGAGTGTGTATGTAAAGTTTTAGCTCAAAATACCCCACAGATCAGTTTTAAAGCATGTTAAATTTGTCACTTTTTGAGGGTGAACACACTAAGGGCTTTGGTATACTTTGAAAGATGCGCAGACACGACTGTGCACAAGACGTGTCCGGGCACGGAAAGTGAAGCATACCTGGGGCTTTCTGCTAACGCTCCCGCTGTGGCGGTACGCACGGGCTGTAATGGCAGTACGTAGGAAAGGAGACCAGAGGCCATTACACGATAGGCTGAGAGGTGCCGCACGTGATTAAGTTAGCCGTTACGCTTCCTCCAATGGTAAGAGATACAGACACTTTTATCTCCCTATAATATACAAACTCTGGCCGAGCTTGTCTTGTGCCTCAGTTTGTAAAAAAATAGCCAATTACCATCAAGTGTTTTACATTCAGCGTTTAGGATAGTTGGGAAAAGATACATCACAGGGGAGGCTATAGCCTCCCTTGGTATATCAACCAATCATCGTAGAGACGACTTCCGGTTAAGGCGCGGTGCTGAGTGGACGCGAATCGGAGCTCCGCAACAAATGATGATTAAAATCTAACAAACTGATTCCATTCTAAATTCGGATATATCCTAATGTGCCAAGATGCCACCAACACCGACTAAAACAACACAAAAACAAGTAAAATTGACCATATCTGGAGAGGCCGAGGCAGATGCTAAATCTACCGAAGCTAACATTGAAGAGGGAGCATCAAGTGCTAACCAAGAGTCATTCTCTGCAGTTCTTGAGGCCATCTATTCACTGAAATCTGAATTTACTGTGTGATTTGATGGATTACTGCAGGCAATCAACGGAGTGCAGTGTGATCTTAAAACCCTCACAACACGGGTAACAGATGCCGCAGATCGAATAAGCACACAAGAAGATAGCATCTCAGAGTTGCAAAAGCAAAATGCAAAGTTGAAAGCGGCCGTTGAATCTCTCTCAATAAAAGTAGATGATCTGGATCACAGTCACTGTTTGAATCTATGATTAATTTTTACGATTTCCAGAAAAAAAGGAGGGGAAAGATATGTGTGCTTCCTTAGAGAAATTACTACCTGAGATCCTCAGTCCAGAAAACTTTCCTGGCCCCCTTGTAATTGAGAGAGCTCATCGAATTGGCAGACTCTGCGAAGATCGGTCTGACTTCCCTCCAAGAGCCGTGATAATGAAATTCCTAAACCACACTGACAAAGTCAGTACCCTGAAGGCAGCACTAGCAAAAGGCACAGTGATGTTGGACAAAAATAAGCTTATGTTCTTTTCTGACGTCTCAGCTAAACTGCACAAGAAACGGAAACGATTCGACACAGTGAAGGACCTTCGCAATCTCAATATTCCCGAACTGCGCTATGGCATCTTGCATCGGTGCGTGACATATAAGGGAAAGTGCCACTTGTTCAACAGCCCTCCAGATGCTCAGAGGTTTCTGCAAGATCTCAAAGATAATGCACAGCAGGATGTGTAGGAAAATATTTCCTCTTGGGATCAGTTTCATGAACATAAGCAATCTACTGGTTTTATTACTGGTAAGCTATTTTTTTTTTTTTTTCGTGATGTTGGGTTGACATTTCTGTCTGTTGCAGGACCTGCCCAGCGATCAGGCAGGTTGTTCCTCACCGAGGAAAGTTCACGGGTAGACTGGCAAAGTGCCGTAATCAGGCTGTTTCAAGAAGACCTTTGGAAGTGTTCAACTGGGGAGGGGAAGAGGAGTAATGGTATTTCATTTAGTAAAATTCGGCTGTATTGTTTTTTTTTTTTTTTCCTATGCATTTTCTCCTTTACAATAATTGTCTGTATACTTTAGCATTCTTTGCAAGAACAGTTATATATTGTATATATGCAATAATGGTTTCCCTATCTGATATTCAATTTACTTCCTGGAAAGTGAGAGGTCTAAATAAAATTGTAAAGTTAAAGCAAGTGATGAATAGACAGACAAATGAAACCTAAAATAATGTTCCTTCAGGAAACTCACTTAGTTCCGGAGGATGTAATTAGGGTAAGGAAGAAAGGGCCAGGACAAGTGTTTTCAGCCTGCTTTAATTTGCATTCTAGAGGGGTTCTCACACTTATAAATCCATACCTTTACAAATAGTTAACACAATCATGCACAGATTGGGGAGGTATATAATTGTCCAAGTTGAGATTCTATCTGTTAGACTGAATTTAGTGAATGTTTATGGGCCTAATGTGGATAATCCTGTTTTTTACAGAAATCTATTTTTAATATTGGCTGAACTGCAAGGAGATTTTGTTATAGGAGGAGATTTTAATTGTGCTCTATGTCCATAACTAGACAGATCAACTAAAACAGATCTCTTTCATTTACAAACCAGAATAGAGTTAAATTAGTATGTGCAAGATTTCAATTTAATAGATATATGGAGAAACAAAAACCCGGACAGTTTGACTTATTCATGTTACTCTAGTACATATAAAACATTTTCTCATATTGATTACTTTCTTTTATCTACTGATCTAACGTCCAAAGTTAGAGCCCCCAAGATGGCGCTTGCATATAACTTGGTTGAGAGATCCTGAATTTTTGGAGTTCATTGATAAACAGATATATTATTATTTTGAAATAAATACTAATCAAACATAAGCAGTTACAAACTGAAAGAGCCATAAATTCCATTCAGATAAAGGAGGGTGAGGTAACATTTGATCAAACTGAGATCAATGTGGTCTGAATACTTAGAGAGTGCCACAGAGAAACAAAAGGTTTTCCTGGATGCTGCGGACTTTGGGTCAACAGATTTGAGCTTCATGGTTTCCCTTGAAGATGACCTGAAGTCTGACAAACTGTCTGAGACCATTATCAGCATGAATGAAGGGAAGACCCCAGGGCCAGATGGCATACCAATAAGTTATATAAAATTTTCCATCATAAATTAATTCATCCTCTTTTGGAAATGTACCAAGAGTCACTAGAGAATGGGACTTTGCCTCCCTCTTTGAATACAGCGGTAATTACTTTGTTGCTAAATCCTGGGAAGTCACCAACAGACTGTGGCTCATATAGACCAATTTCTCTCTTGAATAATGATTTAAAGATTCTTTGAAAAGCTCTAGCAAAAAGACTAGAAATACATCTGCCCAAGCTCATTCATATTGATCAAAAAGACTTTGTTTGGGGGAGGCATGGTTTTCATAATATTCGTAGAGTACTTAATATATTACATGTGAAATCTAATACTCACGATAACGCACTTCTGTCATCAGACGTTGAAAAAGAGTTTGACAGAATTAAGTGGCAGTACCTGTTCAGAGTTATGGAAAGGATGGGGTTTGGGTATAAGTTTATGAAATGGGTCAGAATTTTGTATGCTAACCCTTTAGCTGAGATATTAACAAATGGAATAACGTCTGCCCCTTTCAGACTCTACAGAGGTACATGCCAGGGATGTCCGCTCTCTCCCTTACGTTTTACCCTAGCAATTGAACCATTTGCTATGGCAAGCCGTAATCATACGTATATTTCAGGCATTACAATTGGACCCTCAGAACACCATATTTCATTATATGTAGATTATATAATTATATTCTCTTCCAATTTAAAACAGCCTATCCCAGCATTGCTAAATTTGATTAAAACATTTGGTGAATTCTTGGGGTATAATATTAATAATTCTAAATCTGTGTTGCTATTCCTCCACAAAGCAAAAAGGCTTCTCCCCCCCAGTTCAGTCACCCTTTACAATCTCACAAGAAGGTTTTACTTATCTTGGAAACAAAATTACACCAACTGTTAATTGATTTTGGGTTAAAATATTGAATATCACAAGCCACTGTTGGATTGCACCCATATTATTTGCTGAGGGAATTTACAAGTGTGGTCACCATCATTGTTTACATTCCTCCATCAGGGAACACGGAAGCTGCATGTGATGGCATCCTTTCTGTGACATTGAATATTCAAACAAAATATCCTGGTGCCTTCATTTTGATCACAGGTGATTTCAATCATATATCATAAGGGAGACATGTGAAAAAAGAACACAGTGAAAAACAGACAGACATGTGACATTACTCCCCCCTCCTGGAAGGCACAACCTCGCTCCAGAAAGAGTCCAACCAGAGAGGGAGGCGGGCACCCTGGAGGTCGTGGGCAGGTGCATATGGGTAGGATGCCTCTAGGGTGGTACCGACTGTTCAGGGGGCCATGGCAGATCGGGGCAGTTCAGGGGGCCATGGCGGATCAGGACATTCGGGGCGCCATGGCGGTGTGGCCTCCGTGGCCTCGGCCACTCTGGCTACGGGTATATGGACTCTGGGATTGGAGCAGCGTCTGGAGCAGACTCAGGGACTGGAGCGGTCACTAGACTCTGGTCAGGGGCTGAAGCCATTACTGAACTCTGGTCACAGGCTGAAGTCGACACTGGAGCAGATTCAGGGGTTGGAGAAAACATTGAAGCATACTCAGGGGCAGGATAAGACACTGGAGCAGATTCAGGGGCTGGAGAAAACACTGAAGCGAACTCAGGGGCTGGAACCATCTCTGGGCTCCAGGACATCCCCTCATACTCCACTAAAAGGCCTAAAGGCACAAGTGAGGTGGCCAACTTGACTGAGGGTTCAGGCGTGGCGGCGGCCATCTTGACCGAGGGCTCAGGGATGGCGGCCATCTTGTAACGAGGCTCAGGAATAGCGGCCCTCTTGCAACGAGGCTCTGGGATGGCAGCCCTAATGCGAAGAGGCTCTGGGATGTACTCTGGGGCTGGAGTGAACTCTGGAGTGGCTATGATGGTCCCGATGTTAACACTCTGGAGTCAGGAAACGCCCCGGCGCATTTTGCAGGTTTTTTTCACATTGCAGCAAAACAGACTTAAAATACTCTGTAATTTTTTGTCATAGAGACATAAGTAATATATCAATTGAAACTATAGAATGTCTTCTTTTATTTGTGCACACTCAGAGTAAAAACAAAATGTTGTGCTTTTTGCAAAATAAATAAAACTAACATGATGCGTGATCTGTCGTCTCCCTCTGAACGAAGTTCAATCTGATAGTTCTCAGAAAATGAACTGTAACTAAGTTAATACTAATGACACAAAAATTAGATTTATGTCTAAAGAAACATTGAAATGTCAGGTTTTAAATCATGTAAGTCAAATCGAAAACAAAAATTCTCTGTTTATGTAATCTGTATGAAAAAAGACACGTCAAATGTCCGTGAGTCAGCTTAGTGAGTCACACGCCCACACTAATTCGCCCACGCCCACAGAGCGAACGCTATTCAGACGCAAATTCTGAGGCAATACATGTATACATCGTCGCAATCATGTATTTATTATCTTCAAAAGTGTTTATCTGCATGTTATAGCCATGATTATAGCGATCTCTGGAAGCCTCTGTTAGTTCCTGGAATGTCACATGGTATGCCTGTTCTTCACTGAGTCATTTTTGGACTAAATGTGCACAGAGTGCCCTCCGGCTACAAGTATGAATCGAAAACACCTTATCCAGCACTCATAGTGATGACAATTTAATAAATATTACTCCTCTGTATGGAAAATTGACATAAACATATGAGAATCCATCAATATTTCTCCAAATGTGCATGCTTTTAAGCCAAAAGCCTATATGAAATGCAATAGAGGTAACATGAATGTTCAAACGCTTTGCATCTGTTACATTCACCGTCTTGTCCTGGTTGTCATTGACTATCAAGTGCTCCTCTTTCACTCACAGCTGTTTGTCATTAGTATTGTGTATTTAAGTTCCTCCCTGTCTTCAGTCTAGCGTCCGGTATTGTTGTATGTTACATGTGTTTATGCTCCTTGCCTATTCCTTGTGATTAAACTACGTTATCTTCCTTGAACCTGCCTTCCTCATCTTCCCTGGAGCTACAACTGTAACAGCACCACAGAAATACATTATATTTTTATGTATATTAAATTAGAAAACCATTATTTTAAATTGTAATCATATTTCATTGTATTGCTGTTTTTTCTGTATGTTTGATATACAGCATGATGAGCTTGAGGCTTCTTTTAAAAACATTATAATAGTAATGCGTCCAATCTTTTGACCGGTACTGTAATTTAAACTATAATAGACCAATACAAAATTTTCTTCACATGATGTGCAATAATACGTGCATGCATGAGATCACAAAAATCATGTTTTGTTTTTTTTTGTCAGGAGTGGACATTACATTAACTTTAATACAATAGCTGATGTGATCCTGTTATCAGCATGTTCACAGAGGGTATTTTCACATAGCCTACCTTCACATAGCTTACCTGACTGAAAGGGCTCATTCTGTGACTGGGAGGACAGGTCATCTTCAGCACATTCCATTGGGTTTGGACAAAAGAACATAGCGAAAAACAGACAGACATGTGACAGTCACTCTGTACTGAAGCAATCTATTCATGTCACGGCTCATTAGTGGGACATTCAGACGTTCGGCTCATTCTGAGAAAATAAACCATTTTTATTCCATGATTTATTAGAGATATAATTCTAGTTATTATCTCACATTTCAATATAAATTTGATGTTTATTGACCAGTATTTTTTTTTTTTTAACTGTTTAAGACATAAAATGTCTCTTTGAGCAATCAATTGTAAGATAGCATTTATGTTGTCTCAAATTCAAGTTTGTTTATTTATAAAGCACATTATAAAGTGCTGTACAATTTTAAACAGTTTTGACAAGATAAAAGAAAACAAAAACTAATTAATAAGATAAAAATAAAACATGCAGCTAAGCCATAAACAACTAAAATGCCCTATATAACTAAGGCAACATCATAAGCTAAAGAGAATAAATGAGTCTTCAAGCTAGATTTAAATGTGTCCAATGTGGGAGAGGATCTCACATCAACTGGAAACACATGTATCTATGTATGTTTTACTGAATATTATAACACAAAATGATGCTTTTAGTTAAACCATAATAAACAAGAGTAGGCTACTTTACTTTTACATTTTTTTTTTTTTTTTTTTTTTTTTTTTTGCTGTCTACTTAAATTACAGGCTGGTAGTTTTGAGCCAGATCACATGAAAATGCGTATCAATAGTACGAGTGTGTAATCTCGTAGAATATATACGCCAAAACTCATTTTGGCGTGCTTATGGTACGCAGTTTTTCGCGTGCATATGATACGCACTTTATGGCGTATTATACATACGAAACCCCCAACCCCCAACCCCCATCCTAACCAAGAGCGTGTCATATACACGCCATAAAGTGCGTATTATATGCACGCGAAAAACAGCGTACCATAAGCACGCCAAAATGAGTTTTGGCGAATATATTCTACGAGATTACACACTCGTACTATTGATACGCATTCTCATGTGATCGTGTTGTAGTTTTAAAGGCTTTGTCAGCAAAATTTGTTACACAATTCACATGCAACATTAAGACCACAAAACAGAACACTGAGCAGTAATGCTGCAACTCAAAATATTATTTTCCTGCTAGTTTTGCATTTAAGCAAATTATGCAGAATGATCACAATTTTTTAACAACTCTTGACTTGTGACCGATATATCGTCAACGATAATATCGTAATTGTTGCAGTTGTATATATAGTATATATAATATGTATATATTATATAGTGCAGTTGTTTCAACCTGCGTTTTCAAGTTGAAACAACAATTATATTGGTCATTTAACATTTATCCTAGTTGAGGACAAAAAAAAAATATATATATTTTTTCTTGTTGTCTGGACAATCTATAAAAGTGTGTTTATGTCCACAAATAAAATAAAAAGCTTGAAATAACTAAATCACTAAATTATTTTTATTGTGTAGTAATAATTAATAAATGTTAATTTTTTATGTTAAAAATAATTTATTGTTTTGTTTTTTTTTCCTCATGGGATTTATTTAAACAATGTTGTAAAGCAAAGGCAAACATATCATAAATTTCAGTTCTAGGTAAAAGGTAAAAGAAACATTAGTTCAGAATGATGGTCCTATTGATTGTTTGAGGTATTGGGAAACCCATGGAAATTAAATATAAATACCTTCATGGTACAGGCAAGGGAAGAGGAGCCGAGGATCTCATTTGCAGCAGATTTGGTAAAAAAAAAAAAAAACAACATGATATGTTTACAAACATAAAGACAAAACAGGACCAAAAAAAAAAAAATGCTGACTTTAAACACATGGTTAAATGAGGATGCAAACAAGACTCAATAAGTAACCATATGCCAACTAACAACAAGAGCAAAGGGAACAGAAACTAAACACAGGAAGGAAACGGAACCCAAGTCCACACATAGAACATAACTGTTACAAATAGGCTTACATAATACAATTGCCAATTAGTTAATAAGGCATGCATGTCAGCTATTTATACATTTATAGCACAGTAAATCTATAATTTCCTTTGTTGTTGTTGTTGGCGGCTGTCACGGTCACTATCTGTTTCACCGTCCCTGAACTCCATTTCCCAGCATCCCTCCTCATCCACACCTGCACCCAGTCAGCTCATCATCTTCTCGTTACACGGATTCCCTGCACCTGCACATCATTAGCACTTCCAATAAATACTCACTTCTCTTGCACTCCCTTGTTTGGTCTCGTCAACGTCAACTTCTATTACAAGCTCCACGACCCTCTTACCTGTGAGCCACTTACCTGTTGTTCCTGCGTTCACTACTTGTTCTCCACCGCTCAAGATCTCCACCGTCTCCACACTCCGCTGTTCCCTCTGGATCCCCTGGAAAAGACAAACGGGCAATCTCTACCAGATAAGCCCCATATGACTTTGACATTCCCTGCCTGCTTAAGCCGAGTTCAGACTGCACGATTTTCAAAGTAGTCGGGTCACTGTTCTTTTCACACTGCATGACTATCGTGGCCAGCATTCAGTCGCTGCTGTGTTCAAACTGCACGATGGATCGGCGACAGAAGGTTTCACACTGCATGACTTTACAATAGGAAGAATCGCCGACAACTCTGTCTGGCACGCAAACTACGTTTCACAACCAAACACACGCGAGACATGACAAGGAAACAACGCGATATCATGCGTGCAAGACCGGAGTTCTCACGTGAGACTGGCCCTGCGTCTCATTCAGCTCCCTAGCTCCCTAGGTCGTGAATCAGTATATAATGAAAGTGAATGTGGCTGATACTCTGATCAGTGCCCTGACTACTGAACTAGGGAGCTGATTGAGACACACGGTGGGATTATTATTAAAAATAGTAGCCCGCAAGAAGCTTGAAATACGAATTGCCTGTGCGTTGATTTGCAGTGAAAACAACAAAAAGAAAAGAAGAATATGGAGGAGGAAATGTTTGGGCAGACTGTGGATTGTGTGTTCTGCAACGAGAGTTGGAGCTAAATGCATAACTTTTCAATATGCTTCTGTTGCAGATGGTCAAGCAAATGTTTGTGCTTTGTTTTTGTTTGATAGAATTGTAATGTTTATGTGTACAAAGCCATGCTTGCTGATATTGTGGTCTATAACTCCTCCCCGAACTCCCCGCTGCTCTGTATCTTGCTCTCTCATTGGCTGTCAGTCATTGCCGATGTAGTTTTCAGTCAGAACACTTTTCACACAGCAGGATTTTGAATCGCCGACAGGTCCAGATATTTAGCATGCCAAATATCTCACGGGTGTCGGCGACTCGTCGGCGATTCTCTCAGATCCCGTCTTTGCTCATTCACACTGCGTGATTGTCACTCGTGTGAACGAGCACCGATTTGCCTGTGATTTCGGGCATTTGTCGGCGATTTCTCAAAACCTGTCGGCGAGCCAAAATCGGGGCTAAAATCGTGCAGTCTGAACTCGGCTTTACCTGTTGTTGTTCAATAAACCTGCTGTTGTGTACATCACTTACCTCTGTGTCCCGTGTCTATGTGCTGACAGCGGCACATCAGCTTCCATCATCCGTTCTCACAAACAAAAACAATACAGTATTTTGTCTACACAGCTTCTTTATACGTTAAATTACATTAAATTTCCTTTTTTGTTAATGTAATTTAATAAATGTAATTGGATTCTGTGAATGTTTCATTTAACCCTCAAGTGTCAAAGCTTGGGTCATTTCTATTCCTGCTCCACTCTGTGAAATTTGCGTTTGTATTGGGAATGGTGCAAGAGGAGAGCCAAGTGTAGAGGGTATGCATCGACGTTACTTTCCCGCCGAAAACGCGCTCTCTCAGCTGGACTGAGTGGCAAAAGAACCTGCTGATTGACTGGATTTAACAGGGGAAACTGCGAAAACGCGAGTAAAACTAACGAATTACACTAAAGGTTGGAATTGAATGTGTTCCTTACAACTTGTCAAATAAACCTAATCCATGGATATTGACATGCAGCCTGGAGTGTTTCCTGACATTTATATGTGCCCGATTTCGACGGCGGGGAGACACATAAAGCAAATCTGCCTGTGAATATTTTATATAGGCTAACTACAATATCGGTAGGTTTAAATCCACGTACTCACTTATATCAATGTTATCATCATATTGTCCAGCCCTAAAACATATAGTTTTATAGTATAGTTTTTGTCAGTGTTGTTTATTTAACACTTAACACCCAATTATGCAGAATATAAGATGGAAAATAATTAATTGATGAGTTGTCAAACTAATATATAATAATACAATATACGGTATGATTTTACCTCAAAATGCAACAATTTGACACAAAATGATAACTAAAACATGTTTCTCTGCCTGGAATCGAGCTGTTTCTGTGAAATGCAGTGATCCATTTGCTTTTTTCCCTGTTGCTTTCTGCAGTTTTTAAATGTATACCTCAGGGTTTGTGTCAAATATTTGTACAGTCAGTCAAGCTCTTTCACGTTTTGATGTGTTTTGTGTGTTTTTCGCGACATTCACGGCGAAAACCAATGCTGCTGTTCAAGGGGCTCGCACACCGGACGCGAAGCTCATCACCGCGACACGTCTTTCAAATTCGAACGCATTGTTTTATATTTTCTGAGTCGTAGCTGGGCGCCGCGGACAGGCGTCGAATGTCGCCGCCGGTGTGCGTACACTTATAGTTCTAAAACAATGCGTTCGAATTTGACGTGGCGAGGCGCTGAGCTTCGCGTCCGGTGTGCGAGCCCCTTCAGTCTTTTGCCACTCAGTGGCCGTGACCGCAGTCGTAACGGTCGACGGTGACAGCTCGTCTGATGGGTTTGTCGCATCCATTTCATGCAACAACACTTCAATGAATTCGTGAACAGAAAAGGGAAGCCAGCAGAAGAAGAAGGCTAGGATTACAGCCAGGATAATACGGAAGGGTTTTAGTTTATTGTTTTTCTGGAGGCGCTTAACTCGTACTCCGATTACCACATATGAAGCAGAGATTATGATGAACAGGAGGAGAAAACCCATCACAAAACGGTACACTACCAGCCTCTTGTATGTTTCTAGTTTCTGAATGTCAGTCATGCACCATGTTTGTTGTGCAGAAAGGGAAAACATTTTTCGAGAGATGACTAAAGGCAGGCTGCAAGTGACTGATGCTAACCAAATAAGCAGGCAAAATTATCTTCACTTTCAGCACTGTTCGTTTGGTCCTGACCACACCACCAGCCAGGTGGACAGGTAGCAGTCCAATGTGCTTTTCATTTTCAGGCCTGTGATGTACATGACCAGTCCATTGCCAACAACACCAAACACACATTATACAGTGGAGGAAAATCTTGATTTTCCTTAAGGAATTCACAGTGACATCTGCATTTCTGGTTGATGCAGTGGCGTAGCCAGAATTTTATTTTTGGGGGGGGGGCCATCTAAAAATGAGGGGGCCGCTATATTTTATATATATATGACACTAATAATGACTACAATGACACTAATAATTCTTAATTTCTAAAAGAAATGCAAAATCAATCGGTAGTTATTAATAGAATAACGAGACACAAACCTTTACATTCAATCGCGTTTGGTCCCATTTATTTTTGATCACAGTGCATTCTACATATACAAACTTTTATTCTCAAAGTGCGCACATTTGTAGAAATACACGTTTACCTCAGATTTCATTAGATAGAATTTATAGAACATGTACGCAGAGTTTCATAATTACAGAGGTAGTTTGTTAGGGGGGTACGGGGGCATGCTCCCCCGAGAAAATTTAGATTTCCTTGGTGTACATATGTGCAGTTTTAAGACGTTAAGACCAACAAAATGGATAACAATAGCTTTAAAACCATGTCAACAAATACATGACGCAGCTTTAATCGCATGTTTGGCAATTTCATTTTCAAACGACGGTCATTGCTCGTAGTTTCTATTGCGCTTTATTTAAGCTATAATAAAGTAATTACGCAACGCGCGCCGGCGCGTTTGCGCATGCAATTCTTGAGTGCGCGCCACGAGCACAGTATAATGACTGATTTGACAGTTTTACCGACATAGCCTGACAACATCTCATCGGACCGCAGTTCACTGTTGTTCAACTGAAGCTCCCTCGTCATCACCTAACGTACCTTTTCTGCGCTCGTTTGACTTGCGCCTGGCGCTGAGGTGAAGTCGGAATGCGCCTCTGAAAAATGTCCCGTTTGTTGTGTCGTAAAGAAACAGTTATATATAAACGCATCGTTTTACTTGGCGATGTTTTAAAAAAACGATTTTTATTTTTGGTATTTTATATGCTCTGTTGGTGGTTTGTGGAGTAGCATCACCCGGGAGGGATATTTTTTTTATCCCCACCAGGGATAAAAATAATTCAGCAGAGGCAGGGATACATAGACCAGACCATAAACCATTTATAAATTAATTTTAAACAATAAAACATTTTGTCATAACCTAAAGTAAATTATCCCTACATATTGTTTTGTTTGATTGTGTAATTTGCTTTTTGAATCGTGTAAAAACGTTATTTCTATTCTAAAAACTACAGATTATCCAGACTCATAACCATTTTGATTACACTCATGCTGATATTACTATTTGATGATCAGTAGTGGTTCGCTAAATATAATAATTCAATAAGCATTTAGGCTACAATAAACACTTAACTTTAAATATATAACTTTAAAAATATAAATTAAATAGATAATAAAAATATCTAGATAGCTGGCTGACTAATGATATAATTTGTACATGGAGTTATTATATAAAAAGATACTTAATTTCTTTACAATTTATAGGTGTTATTTTAACAGTCAGTTATGTAAGTTTGATGATTAATAGCTTCTAGCAACATTAAATCCAGGAGAGAAGACAATTCTAGAGAAAAAGCATGTTTGATTTACATATAACAAAGTTTGAGCGCGCACAGCCACACACGCAATATCTGCGCTAGAGAGAATAACGCCACGGAAACTGCCTCAAATTAACTATAATGGCGAGAAGAAAGCTGTGTGCGCTGCAGTCAGAGGTTCTTGATTTTCTTGAAAAACGACTTTTTATTGGTTAAAACGAATGGAGAGTTAGGAGCCCGAGCACCCACCGGATTTCACTGCATTGAGATGCGCGTCCTGGAAACGGGAAGCCTCAGGTGCCGCTTCACATTGCCACTCACCGCATAATAACGAACTCTCACGCGCAAAGATATAACAGCAGAGGCTACGTGCAACACGTGAAATAATCAAACCAATAAGTCTAAAAACAGCTGTTGCATTTTACCGCGCAGCATATGCATCAGTGTAACAAATCAACATAAAAATTAAAAAAATCGCTCAGAAATCTGGGGGGGCCTGCATGATAATGAGGGGGCCTAGGCCCCCTCAGGCCCCCCGTGGCTACGCCACTGGGTTGATGCTGTCATATTGGATGGGGCTACAGTTTGGTCTGAAGTAAAAAGAAAAAAAACAATGGCTAGAAACAAAACAAGTATGCAGGTTCATTGTTTATCTAGCCTATTTCATTAGAAATGCAGAGAATTGCAACAGAATATTTCAAAATGTTGAAACTGCTATATCATTTTGGCAAGAACAACAGCTGTTGGCCAACTTACTCGTTTTGACAATTTTTATTCTGAAAAAGAGGCTGAAGAAAATATACACACAAATTAACCAAAATATTTGTAGCTAAACTCTATGTAAAAGAGCATTTTTAACATTTAAAGCTGAACTGAAATACTTTTCAACATACATAGAGTGATGTTTAAGGACTGTTAAAGGAACAAATTATAGTTCACCTAATTCATCTGGAACATAACATTTAAACCAAAACCTTAAGTGAGCCTTAAGTGAAAAGGTTATTAATCTTACCAGTTTTCTCAGTAAAAAAAAGTAAATAAGTCAGTACATGCAATATGCATTAATTCATGCTTAACTAATGCACAGATAATCATGTTTTAATGTATGACTCATGAAGAAATAAACCATCAATTAATGATTACTGCATCAGCAACTAATAAAGTTTATATATGATTAATAGATTAAGTAATATATGAATTGTTATTAATTAAATGTGTCATATTGTATTAATTCCTTAATAACATATTTTATTAACTAATAATGTAAGTTAATGTGTTAATTACCACAATGGGTTGAAGCCATGTACTTCAACTTCCAGTTGTCTGCTTTAATTAATCATTAGCTAATGATTTGCAAATGTATCCTTATGTTAAGACTTTACTTATTGAGACACATGACTATTAACTAATTGTTAATTGTTAAAAGTAATATGTCATTATGGTTTTGACATCTACACTAAGCCATGGATTTCAATTTCCAACTATCTAAAACTGTGATTCCACTGTAGATGAACTGCTGCATCCAGAACCTTGTTGTTCATGGCGTATGAATATGTCAGGTTGCTTGAGGTCAAGGATTCAAAGGCAGAACACTGAGAACATACTGTCAGGCACTGCTATTTCGTAACACTGTGTCATAACATTATGACACATTTTCAAATCATTAATGATTAATTAAAGCAGACACCTGGAAGTTGAAGTACATGGCTTCAAACCATTGTGGTAATTAACATATTATTAGTTAATAAAATATGTTATTAAGGAATTCATACATTATTACACATTTAATTAATAATAATTCATATATTACTTAATCTATTAATCATCTAATTCATCTAATTAATCAATTAGTTCTTTCATGAGTCATAAATTAACACATGATTATCTGTGCATTAGTTAAGCATGATTTAATGCATATTAGTGCACCTGTATTTATAAAGTGTTACCCATGTTTCTTATCATCCTCTAAAACTCTATTAAATATCCTTTTAAGGCTAAGAGAGGAGGGGACACTATTTTTGATTATACTCACTGGAAACTCAGAAGTTCCAATTGCATATTCAATTGCATAATCTGAAGTCTGTCCAAGGTCACTCTGTAATGAAACAGTCTAGTACTGTCACAACTCATTAGTGGGACATTCAGACGTTCGACTCATTCTTAGGAAATAAACCATGTTTATGCCATGATTTATTAGAGATATAATTGTTATTATCTTACATTTCGATATAAGTTTGATGTTTATTGATCTGTATTTATTTTGTACTACTTAAAGGTACCCTAGAACACTATTTCACAAGATGTAATATAAGTCTAAGGTGTCCTCAGAATGTGTCTGTGAAGTTTCAGCTCAAAATACCCCATAGATTTTTTATTATACCATGTTTTAACTGCCTATTTTGGGGTGGGATTAAAAATGCGCCAATTCTGTTCATGTACACCTTCAAGTGCTCATGCTCCCTGCCACCAAGCTCATGACTCCCAATAAACATTGCATAAATAATAGAATAAATTCACCACAGCAATCAAGCCGGGATGTAATAAGTTCATGGATCACTACTTCTAGGTCTTTCTTTGAAAGGAACTGTTTTAATTTGACGATGGACCGGAGATGAAAAAAGCTTCCTTTGACAACAGAATTTATCTGCTTATCGAATAATAAGTCAGGGTAACACTGTTTTGCAGTATCAAAGACAGGGAGCCTAATTGGTTTTCAATAGCCTCAGATTTGTCCCCATTTAGCTTCAGGAAATTTTCAGACAACCACATTTTAACTTCCTCCAGGCAAGAAATAAAATTTAAAATAGAATTTCCATTGCTGGATTTGACAGAAAGATAAAATTGTGTATTGTCAGCAGTGACAGGAGACATCATATTTCTGAAAGATAGAGCCAAGAGGAAGCATGTATAAAGAAAAGCAGAAGAGCCTTGTGGAACACTGGAGAGCTTGTTAATACGCTTTATTGGACCACTTCAGTCTACAAGGAATGAATATCTTCAGGACTGATTTTCTAAAAGCGTTGTTTTGTTGTCCTCGTTTATTAACGAGATGGTTGTGTCGTTCGTCTTGAGACCCTGTGATTATGAGAGGGCAGAACAAGTGGAAGGGCGAGATGATCGGAAATCCAGATGTTCTTTGGCAAAGGCTGTCTCCAACACAAGCAAAACCTGATAAGTTAAGAGTACTCAATTATTGTAGAAACCGATTACCTCGAAAAAATTTAAGCAACTCAATTCTTTTAAGTAACAAATTATACATAAATAAATCAAACTGAATTTATAAATTTTACTTTTAGTGTTTCAGCCCACTGTACTCAAAACTATTGTTTTCCACACGTAATGTTTCTTATTTTTCAATTATTTTGATGCAGTGGTTGTAAAACCCAATAATGTCAGGGATCTGTGAGGGAGGACTCAAACGCTGGATGAGTGTTACAGGTTTATTGACAAGACTTAAGACAAGATATTGAGGGTGAGGTGGTGAACACAGTCCATACAGTAGGAAGGGTGAGGCACAATGACAAGCACGCTGAGGGAACGGCCACTGAGATCAGCCCAGGTAGTAAACAGGCCGGTGAGCATTGGCAGGTGTGCAGTATGTGGCCCAAAGATGTAGCAGGAGCCAGACAGGATCAAACAGCACACGTAGTTAGATCCATGAGACACGATCAGGCACTGAACCGGTCTTGCTGCTTGGCAGGGCGAGAGAGTGGCCACAGGGATGCTCACCCTGCAGGACAGGGGGAGACCAGAGACACAGAACCAGGACTTGACAAGACAGGTGGTTAGATGGTTTGGAACAAGGAATGACAACAAGGACAAAATATATACAAGAAACTCCTACACAAATGCTATGAGCAGGGGTGTAGTTTGTGGGGGGGATGGGGGGAGGTAACCCCCCCAATATTCAAAGCCATCAGTTGCAACCCCCCCAATACAATACAACCATACCAATGTTCAACCCCCCCAAAGTTGAAACCAAATCTACGCCCTTGGCTATGAGCTTAGATGAACAAAAGACTAGTATACAGGCACGAAGGTTTAACAAACTGGCAAAGACATGAGGGAAAGAGTGCACAATATAAAGGAGGCAAAGAACATGAGGAACAGGTGACAACACTTAGACTAACGAGGACTCAACAAGAAAGGGAGCAGGGAACATAGGGAACAGGTGAGAACACTCATAACAAACGAGGACGGAACAATGACTAAACAAGAGGAGGTGGTGACAGCAAACAAGGTGGGAACAGAGGAGCACATGGCAGACACAAACACAGACAAAGCCATGTGCTCAGACACAACATAAACAAAGACACATTAAACAAAAACAAAACAAACAAGGCTGTCAGGGCAGAACCCAGACAAATAAATTCAGAAATTCAAAAATTATTTAATACTACACAAATCTAATCTTTACAGATAAGTGATAGTTAGCAACATCATGCTAGTATATGCTAATGTAATCATCAAAGAGAATATCACTTTTTACTTGCATGAACTGCAGTATTTATAGTCTTGACATTTCACAGCCCATTCTCGACCTAACTACAGGCACTACTCTTCACCATGATGGTAACCTTACAAAACTTCAACATCACAGAAACATCTTTACATACCAAAATAACAGAACATTAATAACACATCTTCCCCTTTATTAATCTTGTGCAAAAACACACAAAATAACACTCAATTCCAACATTTATTCCCCCTTAAGGCAGGAACACACCAAGCCGACGGCTGTCTGTCAAGGCAGTTTTTGTTCGTACACTAAGTTTCTCAGTGTGTTCTGCATTGTCGGTTAAAGTCGGTCCTCGTCTGCTTTTTTTCCGGCCAATTCGACATGTTGAATCGGTGTTGGAGCTCGTCGGTCCGTCAGGCCATCTGATCATTCTGATTGGCTGTTCAGCTACTGCCACCTGCTGGTACGGAAAGGCATTTCTTCTTATGCAGGCACAGAACAGACATGCTACTTGGCCGTCGGCTGTCGAGCGTCGGTTTGATGTGTCAAGGCAACTTTGGACACAGATGCTGCCGACGTAAGCCAACCCCACAGTCTGCTTTGGTCACCACTAGTTTGTTGGCGTTGACTTGGTGTGTTCCTGCCTTTACAGAGTGTGACGCAAAGCATGCTGGGAACTTGAAATCGGCTGCAACTGTAATGTTGAATGGACTCTTCTGATAACTTTGGTTACGTCAGTAACATCAGCAACGATGTGTCATGGATGATGTCACTTTATATCGCTCAGTAAACTTAAAAAATAATAAATAAGGACAAGGGTTTACTCAAAAATGTTGAGCTACACAAAAATAAAACTAAACTCCTCATTCAGAAAATGTAATTGTTTTAAGTTGCATCAGTGATTTAACAGAAATTAATTACAGCATACTCGATCTTTATAAGTTAGTAGTACTATCTGGGTTTACAGTGCAGCAGAGACTGTTTCAGCTTCTTCCTAAACTCATCACACATGAGCACGTAGAGAATGGGGTTCAGACAGCTGTTGAGATGAACCAGGCAGTTTACAAAAGGCCCTATGTCATCTATTACTTGTTTAAAGTCACTCCACTCATTCTCATGGGCAATTACAGTACACAGCTGTTGAACATGAAAAGGAAACCAGCATATGAAAAAGGCCATGATCACAGATATAATGACCCAGAATGACTTATGCTTCTTTCCTCCTTTGAGACATTTGGCCCACACTCCAATAGCAATGTATGAAGATGCAATGATCAGGAAGGGGATGAGAAAACCCACCATAAACCTATAAATGACCAGAGACTTGAAGGTGACTTGACTTAAATTATAAATGCATTTTTTATCCTTTTCCAAGCGGCTGATGACAAAGGGAATGCTGCAGAGGATGGATAAAACCCACACAAGTGCACAGATGATCCTGGCTTTGACCAGAGTTTGCTTGTTTTGAGCCCAAAAAATCACCCAAGTGAACAGGCAACCTTCGAGACTGATAGTGGTCAGCAAAAAGATGCTGGCAAACATGTTTTGCACCGTCACAAAGCTCACAAACTTGCACATGAAGTCACCAAAGTGCCAAACCATCTTGTTAAAGGCAGTAATAATGTAGAAGATGATGACTAAGGTGAAGATTAAGTCAGCAATTGCCAAGTTGAGAAACCAAATGGAGTTGATGGTCGTCTTCATTTTGTAGCCAGTCACAAATATGACGAGCCCATTTCCAACGATACCCAGAGTGAAGACGACAAAATATATGAATATATTGAAGATTTCAATGCTTGATAAGGGTCCTGGCATGGTTGTTGCATTGGTTGCATTATCTGCACAAAAAAAAGGGAAAGATAAACTCAATCTATTAGAATTATTCATTCAGAAATCCAACTCATTCAGTTCACAAATTCAACTCAGCAATTCAATTGTTAACAGCTCACTGGAGTTGGAAATGGAAATGGAATGATTTTCTTGAATTATATGTCTTTAAAATCATTTTTGGATAGTTATTACAGCTCTGATTTTTCAGTAGGAATCTAATTGTTGTTGTTCAAATTAGAACCTTAGTTACCAGTCCATTGTTAATCATGTTCAAGACTGGGCTAAATCATGTTTAATGCATAATCTAAATGCATAATATAAATATTGTTTTTATACAACAGTTCAAAAAACAAAACGTTCATATGAGTGAGTTATATTTTAGATTGCCTGTTTTTGCTCCATTTTGGCAATGTAAATTGTTCGAAACAAGCTACGGGACTGTTTTGCGTCTCTGAGCAACACACGGGAGATGGTCTGGCTGAAGACAGTAGGTTACAGATGCACTCTCAGACATGCAGTCAGTCTCAGGCTTTGCGCTTTTTGCTGTGACGTCACCGGCACTCACACACATAACTCGTTGGGTCACAGAATTTGGCACAACACCGGAAATAAGCTGACAGAAATCAAAAATAGATTAAGTTACCTTTACAAACAAAGGCTAGCTCATTCAATATGAGCGCTGCCTGGTAACACTTACAATACAATAAGGGTAGCCTGCTTGAATAAACATATAGCCTACTAATAGGCCTACCTGAATTAATACTTCATTCAGCATGAACTAATGATTTTTGAAAGCATGAACTAATCATGTGAACCACCTGTGCTGGGTTGCATCAACAGACGAGATGATGATAGTCAGAGATTGTCAAAAGCATCAAATTTAGTCAATATTGAGAGGATTTGGCATTTCCAATTAATGTAGACCTGTTACATTATTCTAGTCTATTGTTATAACTATTAGGTAAGGCTACTTTTATTATTAAATTAATATTATAATAAATTTGCCCCGCAATAATTTCACAGCGCATCGCCGCATAAACTTACATGCTGTAAAGATAATAATTTTCATATAATAAATTATTTGTCAGAGCGTGCAGATGAATACTAAATGCTGTCATGTTATCTTGCATTTGTGAATGCAATTGTGTGAGGCACTTCAGGGAGGGAATTAGCCTATATCAAACCACTTTAATGACAGACTTTGCTCAGGCATTACAGAATGACCAAAACAGCATTTCAGATGCTGTGCAATGAGATCGGTCATGCCATGCCATCGAAAAGCATCAAGGAATTTATTCGGTTCAAGTGTTTCCATTGTAATTTATGCGCATGTTTTCATGTCGCATAAAAAAAAAATCTCCTACTCAATTGAGCACATAATTTTTTTCATGCACATTTTTAGAATTATGCGCATCTTGGCATTTCCATCCAGCGTTTTTATAATGCGATATCCCAAAATGAGCATAATCATGGATGGAAACAGCCGAATATTGGCTATTTCCATGATGCACATCAAAAAAGACTGTGACTTTGTGACGGGACGGCATCTGAAATGCTGTTTTGGTCATTCTGTAACGACTGAGCAAAGTCTGTCGTTATTGTTTGTCAGCGATGAAGATCTTTATTAGATGAGCTGCGGATGTCTGTGAACAATAGACCCTTTTCACATGACGTCACACAGCTTCCGTTTGGACTCGAAGCAGTGGATTGCGGGTGTGCCTCATACGTCCTGAAAAGTGAAGCTGTGGGCTCTTTGATTGCACCCTGGTGGCTGGATGCAGTACAGGTCATAAACCTCGCCCTCTTCATGCAAACATTGCGGGATTTGAGTCAAAACAAAAAAATAAATTACGCTTCAAATAAAATTTTCAGAAAGATGGTTTTGGTCATTCAAGTTCATAGTTGTTATCATGCTGATATATATTCAATTGTTCGTTTTTGATCCATCTGAGTTAGTGTAGTTAGCCTACTTTATTGAGTATTTCCATTTTATGCAACTGTACACATTTATTAATAGTAAATTAATAATTAATACATTTAAGATCATCATATTTGCAGTGAACAATATATTTCAGACCTCGTGGAGTAATAGTAATAATAGTATCAGTCCACAAGATCTGAATTGAAATAGGCTAAAATTTTGTACGTTTTAATGGATCACGCTACAAACATAATGATCTTATAATACATGATGCATTGCTGTGTCCGTTATCGCATAATTTCCACTTTTGGACACTTTTGCTTTAACAGACATTAGACAACACTGCAAAATCAAGCTGTTATATTCATATATTTATTGTCCAACATTCCCAATTTTTCTGATGCATGTCCTTAATTTTAATTTCATATGTTGGTAATAATTCAGTGTTTATGAGTGTTACGTACAGAAGGGGACGGAGACACAGGTATAACGTTAATGATCTTTTATTGAACAACCAGATGTGATAGCAGAGTGCAGGTAAGTGAATGCAGGTAAAGTTCGTGGCAGATGATATTCTTGTAACTGATACTTGTCTTGTTTTTCCCAGGGAACGTGGATGGCAGGCAGACGTGGAGCAGACGAGACACAGAGACACTCACAGAAGACAAGGAGAACACTAGGGATCTTGGTGAACGCTGGAGACAGGTAAGTAGTCGTTAGAGGAGTCCTTGAGGTAAGCATAGCAGGTAGGTATGCGTTAACGAGACCGTACAGTGACTGAATGCCTGTGAGTGTATTCTTGTTAGTGTATATTCTTTGTTACAATGGAAGGAAGTGGCGTCGCGGAGTCCATCTTTTTTTACAGTCTATGGTGGATACTCACTTCTGTCAGCATAGTGGAATATAGCGTCGCTTGAATGACGTGCACCCAGTAGTTGTACATATGCCACAAACGTGGTTAGAGGATGACTGTAGTCGCCTAATTTCATGTAAATTCAAGGCGAGGTGTTTGGCAGATCTCAAAGGAACTTACTGATCAGAGAGATTTGCTGCTTGAAATCGGAGGAGTTGAATACGGAGCACTGAATCCATACACTTTCTGCTGCCTGTAGTAACTTGCAAACTTTGCTGTCTTTATTGCAGATGAAGCTGTTTATATGTATTTGTCAGTACTATTTGTGAAATAAACGCATGTTTCCGACATTTACGTGCAGAAAAAAAACAACAACTTAATTCAATGCTTAATGTACTAGGCTACTTATTTCAGTGCCTGTATGTACAATGAAGATCAACATAAGCTTATTATTTTTAAATATCAAAAAAGTCTAATTTTCAGTTTTATTTAGATAAATATGACATACATAATAAAAATTGTGTTTAATACCCTGACAGCAACATAATGTCGGTCCAGATCCGGCCCATCTGATCCGTGTGTAATCCATATGTACCAGATATGGGCCGGATCTGGGCCACACTATGTTGCTGTCTGGGTATAATACTATTTCTACATGAAGACTGTTAATGTTGTAAAAACTGACTCCTGTACATGGCATTTTTGTCATCATTCATCTCTTCATTGCAGAACAAGACTGTCACATACAAAAATATATAGAGGATTTACAACAGTACTCATTGTTAAAGCAGCATTAAATTAATTAAATCAAATTATTTCTCCATTGAATAACATTAAATGAACGAATACTTCTGTTTTGTATTTTCAATACACTTCTTACAAATTATGCAAACTGTATTGCACCAGTTCAGTTTAAATTGGTATGATGTAAAATGATCTAAAATCTTCACACTATTAATTCTTCAGAGTATTATGTGGATGTGCTACTTTCAGGTGTCCATTACTCCATCTCACAAGAACAATATCGTTATCATAGCCTACCAATTTCTAAAAATAAAGATTAAAACAAATTTTGTTTTTAAAGACAATATTCTTGTTATTCCAAATAGGCTAACAGATTTGTGTGGACACACAATCATTGTGATAAAACTCTGACAGCAATTCAAGGACACAACATTGCTAAAGTTTCCACTCGAGGAAACCCTAAGCAAGGCAGTTACAGAAAGGAAATAACGTTACCAAAAGAATCCGATCATGTAAATTCTTGACATGAACAATTTGCATTTAAAGTTATTAAAGCATTTTCCCGAGAAGTCTCCAGCACAAAGGTAAGACGGAATAACAGATCCACTGCTTTGCGGATAGTTAGGAAGTTAACTGACATCATTGTGAAAAGGGCCTATTCCACAGGTAGCTATTGATTTCATTTGATTTCAAATACAGCCAATAATAGCTGACATTTCACAACCAAACTTATTATTACACCACGATAACAAAGTATGTAGCATTTCTTCACCGTTTTTATGGACATATATATCATAATTTACACATTAAGTAAGCAACCATTGTTCAGAGAGTATGAAATGAACACTCGCTTGTGCAGTGGCGGCGCCAGTGGCCTGTTCGTCTTGAAAATTAATGCCTCTGTGAAGGTACAGTTAACCAGTTTACACGTGCCTGCAGAAATATACATTTGATTACATTTTGGAGAACAGACGAAAGAAGATCCTTTAATGTGTATTTGATCATTCTGTGTTTGTTGCAAATATATGTAATTATGATAATAATTTAAATATCTATCTAAAAAATAACATGCTATTGTATTGCTGTAGCTATACACACACACACACACACACACACACACACACACACACACACACACACACACACATTATAGGTCTATAGTAGGGTGAATTGCCCTAAAGTGGGACACTGCATAATGTGGGACACCTAAGGTTTAGTGTTTGTAGGTCCCGCATAAATACATGAATGTCAGTGAAACTATAGGTTCCCTTTCGATACTTCACTCGTACTGCGTATGGGGGAAAGGTCTCCTTTTTCCCCGTTACTGAAGCCTTTTTCAATAACGCAGTGTAACTGCATCGTCATTGGTTCACTCATAGACAAGTTGTTGAACCAATGACGGCGCGGCATAGCTGCGCGACCTATGGCGACAGAGCGCGTGAATATTCCCGCCGAAATGGGCGGGGTTTAGGGCTATATAAGCGGGCGTTTCGCCATAGGATTTTAGTTCTCTCTCCTTCAGCGACGACTTCACATCGCTCCTCGCTGATCTCCGCCTGAAGCCTTCGCCGCCTGGAAGAAGCTCGCCTGGAAAGAAGCTCTCGGCGCCGTCGAAGAGGCTCCCGCAGCGGACTGCTGAGCTCGCCGAGGAAGAAGCGCCGGCGCCCTCGTCGACTGCCGCCTCGAGCGCCGTCTCGAGCCGCCCGCTTCCCGCTTCCGGCCGCCTGCCAGCCCGTCTCCTGCCGCCATCCGGCGCGCCTAAAAGAGCGATTTTCCCGCGGTTTATTGCCGCTCTAAAAGAGCTTTCCAACAGCGGTTTTCACTGCTCTAGCGGCCCTCGCCGCTCTAAAAGAGCCCCTCAAACGCCGTTTTCACGGCGGCGGCGTTGTTACAAATGCCGCGCCACTCATGTGGCACATGCAGAGCCCCTCTGCATGACGACGACGGTCACGGTGAGTGCGTCGGCTGCCTGGGCAGACCCCATGCAGAGGCCGCGCTCACTGGGACCTCGTGTTCTCACTGTGAGAACATGAGTCTCGCCTCTCTGCGCTCGCGGATCGCCTTCTTCAGTGAAGGCGATCTCGCCGCTCGCGCCCTCCCATCTTCCTCCCGCGAGCCGGCTAGGAAGAGACGGCAGGGCAGAGCGGCCCAGCGCACGGAGTTGGATGATGTCACGCCGGCTTCCCAGCGTGCCTCACCCTCTCCCCCGAGAGAGCAGTCCCCCGTCCTGTTCTCCCGCCCTGAGCTGCGTCCCTCGGCAGATGCGAGCGACCTCATCTCTTTTGGCGGTTCTGAGGACGAGCCGCTTGATGACGTCATGTCTCTCGCGGCCTCTGAATCCGAAGGTTGGGCCGGTGATTCTGACCCCGCCCGCCTTCCCTCGCTGGAGCCCATTGACTGCAAGCCGGGTATGGATGCCGAGCTCTTCCGCATCCTTTCGAAAGCAGTAGAGGTTTTGGACCTCGAATGGGCTCCGCCAGTGGAGCCATCACGGAGCAGGCTCGATGAGTGGTTCCTGCCGGGTTCCCGCCAGGCCCCTCGTCAACGCGCCGCACCGTTTTTCCCAGAGGTTCACAACGAGCTGACGAAGTCGTGGCGCGCCCTGTATTCTGCCCGCCTATGTACTACGCATTATTCAGCTCTCACCTCTGTGGATGGCTCTGAAGAGAAGGGTTACGAGCATCTACTGCCCCTGGACGAAGCGGTGGCGGCTCACCTCTGTCCCCCCACGGCTGTGGGTTGGAAAACTAAGAGGGCCCTTCCATCCAAGCCCTGCAGGACCACTTCTGCCCTGGCTGGCAGAGCATATACGTCCGCGGGCCAGGCTGCCTCAGCGCTGCATGCCATGGCTATTCTCCAGGTGTTTCAAGCGAAGCTCCTCCGTTCTCTGGATGAGTCCGGCGTTGATGCACCTGCCTTCCGTGACCTCCGCAGCGCCACTGACTTAGCCCTGCGTGCCACAAAGGCCACAGCTCAGGCCATTGGACGATCCATGGCCAGCCTGGTCGTGCTTGAGCGCCATTTGTGGCTCAACCTGACCGAGATTAAGGAGATGGACAAGACGGCCTTTTTGGATGCCCCGGTCTCTCCTTCTGGTCTCTTCGGGCCAGCAGTAGAGGGCTTTACGGAGCGTTTTACTGCAGCACAAAAGTCGTCTCAGGCTATGCGACACTTCCTGCCTAAACGCCCTAGCTCCACGTCTGCTTCCAGCCGCCCCAAGTCTGCGCCGGCTCAGCAGAACAAACCTGCCCCCTCTACCTCTCAGGCAGCACCACCCAAGGAACAGCGCCATTGTAAGCGCTCCTCCTTCCCGAGGCAACGTCAGGGACCCCGGCCTAAGATTACGCTGGACCCGACGCCTCCTAAGCCCTCCTGATATTTCAGGAAGGAAGAGGATGGGGCAAAGTCTCGCCACAGCCGGACCACCCCAAAAGCTCTTTCGTTCCACCCCCCCTCCGCCTCGTTCAGCTCCGGGCGTGGGAGATGTTCAGTGTTGTGCTAACTGGGCCCAGTGCTGCGTCCATGCAAAACGCTATTCTTATGGCGAACACTATGAATATTCTACCTTCTCTAAGAAAGAGCGAAGTTCCTCTTCCACTCTCTCCGGTGCACGGGGCCCCGATTGGCGGCCCGTCACCCGATACCATTCAGCCCCTTGTCACGCGGGCCGAGGCCTGGCGGGCCATCCCCGGAGTGTCAAGCTGGGTTCTGGGAACCATAAGTCGAGGCTACTCACTTCAGTTCGCCCGAAGGCCCCCGCGCTTCAGCGGGGTGCTTCAGACTTCAGTCAACACGGATGACGTTCATATCCTCCGAGCCGAAGTCACGTCTCTTCTGAGGAAAGGAGCTATAGAAATAGTCTCCCCCTCAGAGAGCAATTCGGGGTTCTACAGCCGTTATTTTCTAGTTCCCAAAAAAGATGGCGGTCTCAGACCCATCTTAGACCTCAGGCTCTTGAACCTCTCCCTCATGAGACGGAAGTTCAAGATGCTAACGCTGAAGCAGATCCTCGCGCAGGTTTGCCCCGGGGACTGGTTCTGCTCGCTGGACCTGAAAGATGCATACTTTCACATCCAGATAGCCCCCCATCACAGGCGATTCTTGAGATTCGTGTTCGAGGGTGTGGCTTACCAATATACGGTCCTTCCATTCGGACTGTCCCTAGCTCCTCGCACTTTTACCAAGTGCATGAACGCGGCGCTTTCCCCACTAAGACAGATGGGAATCCGGGTTCTCAATTACCTCAACGACTGGCTCATCCTAGCCCAGTCACGAGCCGAGCTGGAGCATCACAGATCCGTGTTACTCAGCCACTTGGAGTGCCTGGGTCTCAGGGTCAACTTTGCCAAGAGCTCACTGCTCCCCAACCAGCGTATAACGTTCCTGGGTGCAGTGTTCGACTCAGTCTGTATGATGGCTGTAGTATCTCCAGAGCGCGCTCTGGCCATTCAGCAGCTCGCGGCATCGGTCAGGAACAGAGCCTATTTCCCTCTGAAGTTTTTCCAGAGGATGCTAGGGCTGATGGCTTCCGCCTCCCCGGTTCTGCAGCTCGGCCTTCTTCGGATGCGGCCTCTGCAGTACTGGTTGAAGTTCCGGGTCCCTTCTCACGCCTGGCGGCATGGCCGCCTGCGTCTCAGGGTCAATCAGGCCTGTTTGGCAGCTCTGAAACCCTGGATGAACCCTGTATGGTTCAGCCAAGGGGTACCCCTACAGGCGGTGTCCAGAAGGACAGTGCTCTCAACGGATGCGTCCAACACAGGTTGGGGCGCTCTTTGCGAGGGCAGACCGGCCTTCGGCTCGTGGTCTCACGAAGAATGCCATCTGCACATCAACTGCCTTGAGATGTTGGCAGTGATTCGAGCCCTTCATGCATTCCAGGCACACCTGACAGGGCGCCACGTCTTAGTCCAGTCGGACAGCATGACAGTGGTGTCATACATAAATCACCAGGGCGGTCTTTCGTCCAGCCGCTTATGCGCTCTGGCGAAGCATCTTCTGGAATGGGCATCACCGAGGTTTCAGTCGCTCAGGGCGAGTCACATAACCGGGAGAACAAACTTGGGAGCAGACATGCTATCTCGGAGCAATGTCCCCTCAGACGAGTGGATGCTCCACCCCCAGACGGTTCTCATGTTCCCATGTCTGGCCCAGCACCCTCCTTTACGCTTTTCCCCCGATCGCTCTGATTCCACAGGTCATCAGACGAATCAGGGAAGACAAGCACAGAGTCCTCCTGGTGGCCCCGCTCTGGAGGAGCCAAGTTTGGTCCTCAGAGCTGTTCAGGCTTTCCACAAAAGCTCTGTGGCCGATCCCCCTGAGACGGGACCTCCTCTCTCAGGCGAACAGGACGATTTGGCATCCCCAGCCAGAACTCTGGGCTCTGCACCTCTGGTCCCTCGACGGGAGCCTGCTAACCTCCCCGGGGACGTGCTGAATACCATTTCTCAGGCGAGAGCTCCGTCCATGAGACGCCTCTACGCCCAGAAATGGTCGGTCTTTGTTGACTGGTGTTCTACACGCAACATAGACCCAGTGGAGTGTGACGTATCTCCGATACTGTCTTTTCTCCAGGAGTGTTTGAATCTGGGTCGCACCCCTTCAACGCTCAAAGTTTACGTAGCAGCCATTGCAGCGTTTCACGCTCCTATCGCTGGCCAGTCGGTGGGACGAAACAACCTTGTGGTGCGTTTCTTGAGAGGTTCTAGGCGATTAAATCCTCCTCGTCCTCTCACTGTTCCCACCTGGGACCTCTCTTTGGTCCTCAGAGCTCTTAAAGGGCCTCCCTTTGAACCACTGCGTTTAGCTGACATCAGGCCCCTGACGCTCAAAACCGCTCTGCTACTTGCACTAGCATCGGTTAAGCGAGTTGGTGACTTGCAGGCCCTCTCCGTGAGCCCTGCATGCCTTGAGTTCGGGCCCAACGATTCCAAAGTCGTTTTGAAACCTAGGCATGGCTACGTCCCTAAGGTGTTCTCGACTCCATTCAGAGCACAGGTTATTTCCCTCTCAGCGCTTCCTCCCTCGTCGGACGAGCGAGAGCTGGAACTACTCTGCCCTGTCAGGGCATTAAGGACCTACGTTGATCGATCACAGCCTTTTCGGCAATCTGATCAGCTCTTTATCTGCTTTGGTGGCCGCACTAAGGGGTCTTCAGTCTCAAAGCAACGTCTTTCGCGTTGGATAGTCGACGCTATTGCTCTTTGTTACTCCTCTATGGGCCTCGACTGCCCCATAGGAGTTAGAGCTCACTCTACTAGAGGAATGGCTTCCTCTTGGGCCTGGTCTAGTGGAGTTCCGATTAAAGACATCTGTGAGGCGGCCGGCTGGTCCTCGCCATCCACTTTTGTCAGATTTTATCATTTGGACGTCCCGACCTTACAAGCTTGGGTCCTCTCGGTATGATCCAGCGGCCTCTATCGAGCTCCGCTTCATGCCACTCTGGGAGTTAACTCCCTTTGTGTAGTGTAACGAGGGTTCGACGGCTCCGGCCTTCTCACTTGTCCTCTGGTTCCCTCACGGTGCCCAAGACAAGTCCAGTCGTTCCCTGCCGTGGCACGGCGCGGTTGAATTCGTTCCCCATACGCAGTACGAGTGAAGTATCGAAAGGGAACGTACTCGGTTACTAACGTAACCTCGGTTCCGTGAGATACGGAACTAGTACTGCGTTACATGCCGTGCCACGAGGCTGCGGCTTCAGTGTCTTCGCTTCAGTCGAATGACCTGAAATCCTATGGCGAAACGCCCGCTTATATAGCCCTAAACCCCGCCCATTTCGGCGGGAATATTCGCGCGCTCTGTCGCCATAGGTCGCGCAGCTATGCCACGCCGTCATTGGTTCAACAACTTGTCTATGAGTGAACCAATGACGATGCAGTTACACTGCGTTATTGAAAAAGGCTTCAGTAACGGGGAAAAAGGAGACCTTTCCCCCATACGCAGTACTTGTTCCGTATCTCAGGGAACCGAGGTAATTGTTATTGTAATGGTTATTTACAGTGTTTTAGTGTTGTTGTGCAATAATAGAATGATTGTGTGTGTTTGTTGTTTAGTAAAATAAAAAACATTATGCCAAATAAACATTTATGCAGTTCGCAGCATATTTATGAATTTTTACTCAATGTTAAATCTAGCCTAAAGTTTGTTCAAGGTTTTTTTTTATTTATTTTTTTGCAGGTTACAAGATTTTATATTTTGCCTTCAAATAAGCCTAGGCTATATGTTGAAGAGAACATTGAAGAATTCTGACTGCATTTAATTATTTTCTATATATTACATAACATAGCCTATGAAAATAGTTGCCTAATGTCTTTACAATAAATGCATCAAAACTATCATGTTGTATTATTTTTCTGATGATGTTCAATTATCAATCAATCCATCCATAACCAAGATAATTACTAACTTAAGAAGATTTTTACTATTCTGCATGAATCAATTGATTTTGGCCTTTTATCGTAGACTTTGGCCTTTTCATAGACCTTTTATTATTATGATTATTATTATTACCATCATTATCATTATTATTATCATTATTCTTATTATTATCATCATAGATTTTGGCCTTTTATCATAGAATTTTCAGTGTCCCACATTAGGGATACAACTGTCCCACATTAGGAAACACCAAATTGTTTTAGACGACTTGCACTAAGAGCACTAATATGTCTATAATTTCTTTTATGAATGTGTTATCTCCATTTTATCTTTTGATTTGATTAGGAGACATCCTGGGGTTTTTAAAATGGTATTGTGTGTGAATTTAATGTTTTGGCTACAAATTGCAATATGTCACAGAAGTCTGAAATGCAAAAAATGTCCCACATTAGGGCAATTCACCCTATATATAGTTACAAAGTAACTAGTAGTCTAACTAGGTACTTGAGTGTTTTTTTCACTGGATACCTTTTTACTCTTACTTAAGTAACTATTATGATTATTACCTTCACTTTTACTTTGAGTAAATATTTCTAGTTGTACTTTTACTTGAGTTGCCTACAGTTTTTGGATACTCTACCCATGTCTGATTCTGAAGTGTCAAATAAAAAATAAAACGCATCGACAGGAGTGGAAAAAAATGCTTTCTTTTTTGATAAACTGACAAGAAATAGGGACATTTAACATAAAAACAGTATTTCACATCATTTCTGCTGCCTGATTTCATCTTTAAAGAAATATTTTGTCTTGTCATGTATGAGGAGTTTGTTAAAACTATTGAAGAAAAAAACTTTGGGTATTATCCTAAAGCTTTATGTGACCATCAGTATTCCGAATTGTGACAGACATGATCATGATTGAATTGTGAATCAAAGCAATGAAGTCACAAAATTGGCTAATTGACTGAGTTTTGAAAACATGATAAATATTGAAAAATGCTCTTATTAGCAGTTCTTAAACTCAATTTTTAAAGGAACAGTTCACCATTAAATGAAAATATTTGTCATTATTTACTCACCCTTGTGTTCTAATATGCACTTCTTACTTTTTTGGATCACAAAAGGAGAATTAAAAAAATAACAATGTCCCACTCACATTCATCCATAATGACAGTAAATAGCGACCAGCATCAAGCTTTTTAAAAAAGATACAAAAGTATCACAGAATGATCCTAAGCAACACGTGCTATACACAAGTTTTCGGGGGTATTTGATAAAAAAACAAATCAATTGTTTTGGGGTGAAAATTGAAATTTAATGTATTATTTTAATGAAAATCCTGACCTTGGCTGTTGGTCTTCCGTGCTCGACTGTGTGTTTGTGAGGCTCTGTTAGCACCATAGTTCACTCCAACTCGCCCAGATAAAGCACATAAGTTGTGAGAAATCAAGATGAGCTAAAACTTGACATGAAATACAATCCATGTACTTGTTTTCTCTGAGGTAAATATATCTGTTGTGTTCGTTGCAACAAAAAATTATCACATTCACATCTGTCAACTGTCATTCTGACTGTCATTTCACCAAATTACATCGTATACCCCTGAACACTTTGCACAGGATCATTCTGCTACTTTGTGTTTTTTTAAAAGTTTGATGCTGGTCGCTATTTACTGCCATTATATGGACAAGCTCGAGCTGGACATTTTTTGAAATTCTCCTTTTGTGGTCTCAAAAAGAAAGAAGGGCATACAGCATTAGAACAACACCAGGGTGAGTAAATAATGACTAAATTTTAATTTTAGGGTGAACTTTCTCTTGAATGCTTTTGCAGTGTAATGGTGGAAAAGGCCAATTCACACTGCACTGACAGACGCAGATCAGTGGCGACAGTCATCAAATTACAGCACGTCAAAAGCAAAAGCATTCGAAGAGCTTTCTTGAAATGAAAATGAAAATGAAGTCATTATTTACTCACCCTGGTGTTGTTCTAATGCTGTATGCCCTTCTTTCTTTTTGAGACCACAAAAGGAGAATTTTCAAAAAATGTCTATATATAGACATTTATATATATATAAATACACACACACACACACACACACATATATATATATATATATATATATATACACACACACAAAGAGTCAAACTAAAATTTATGCAGACACCTACATTTCATTCATTACTTCAGTTTACTCACTATAGTTTAAAAAATGGTAATAAAATATGACAGTAGTTAAACTGTGTCAGAAAATATTAATCTTAATTATGTCAGATAACACTTGAGCAAAACATGGTCAGGTCAATGTGTCTGAATATTTTTTGGTCTTTGGTTTTTATCAATTTTACTGGTAGTCCACTGTATGAAGAATTTTTGGGTATAATATGTGACAGTTTATTTTGCTATCCTCACTTACATAAATGAACTATAGTGTCCGGCACCCACTAGTAAAAATATCAAAAACAAAAACGTCTGAAAAACTTTTGGTTTGACTGTGTGTGTGTGTATATATATATATATATATATATATATATATATATATATATATATATACATTTTTAAATTGTGGCAAATGTATTCATGATGAGATACATTTACATAGAATAGTTTACATTTTATTATATTATATTATATTGATTTGATTGGTTTAAGCAGGCACTGTGCATTGACTGTATCTTAAACAGTTTTGCATTTACTACACTATGAGAGGCGTTTAAAAAATATGTCATGTGAGTAAAACAAATATTCAGTTCTTACCCATTTTTGAGTTGTTAATGCAGGGAAAAGCCGAGTCTTGATCTTGGTATGTCTTAGTCTTGCTGACAGAGACAGCAAACCCTGCACTACATTGATTTGCTTTACTGATAGGCCTTCAGCTGACTTGATGATATGATTATAGATGTACAGCAGAGTCTTTCCTGCCACAGAATGTTCCTGTAGCTCATGGTGCTAGAATTCAATTTAATTGTATAAACTGATAAAAATGTATATACCTTAAATGTTTTGGATAACAGTGCCAATGTGAATTGGATCATACAATTATGTTTCAGTGATTAAAACTGAAGTGACATAAATAGTAGGTTATGTTTGGTCTGAAGTAAAAATGAAACATTAATGACTAGAAACACACAAAGACAAGTGGCTACATGTTAATTGTTTATCAAGATATTTCATTAGCAAAGACATTTCATTGAATTTGCTGTAATTCTAAGAACCACAGGTGGATATACCATGCAAAAACTGCAACAGTTTTAATAGATAATAATTTTAGCAGTTCCAGAGAAAAGCCGGGAGCAACTCCCCCTCGGGTCACGCAAGGCTGTCAGTGACAGCATTCCCTACGGCCAACAGCCCAAGCTGAGCCTAAAAGAGGCCTCCCGCAAAAAGCCTTCCAAGGCTGCTCAAGGCATCTGGGACCAGCATTCCATGGAAAGTGGTCCATTAAAGGGAATGTGGCCAGGAAACTGAAAGGAACCCTGGCCAGTCACTAGAGGGGAATGAAGTCACTCTCAGCACCACCAAGGTGGCCATACTAATCTAGCAGAAGCCAAACATAGTCTAGGCCAGCCCTGTCTGATACACAGAATCTCCAAAGTTCATTCTTCAGAGAAGAGAGCAAGTAAGAGCGACTGCAAAAGAGCAGTGAGCAACCCACACACAGAGATGGGCATCCCGGAGAGCAGAACTCAGCTGAGCGCTATAGACCCTCGTATTGAGGGGAGTATAATCTGCTCATCCTAGGATCTACTCAGTGTCTGATTAAAGCACTGAGGAGGCCGTGCGCTAGAAAAACCCTGGTACAGGGGAGCACAAACTAGCCTAAGGGCTGGTCTCAACGGGAGACTTCATAGAAGTCTACGACCAATGACCAGCTTAGGGAGCTAAGCACAATTAGTCAACCCAAAGGGAAGTACGAAGCTCAACCTAACAGACAGACCATACTGTAGGCACATAGTCATGGAGGCCGGAAAAAGGGCCTACAACATAACTAAAGTTCTTACAAATTAACTAAATATCCCACAGAAACTCAACACATAAGGTGGTATTCCAGGGTGGCCCGTAAGGCCATGCACCTGAAAACACAGCATGCTGGAAGCACGACCAACCAAGTGTTTAAGTATTGTGAGTGGACTTAAGTTTTTTGTTTTTTCAATAACCACGCATAAAAGTTATTCCTTCAAAAACACAAACATGTACATACATGTTCCTCACATATTATTGTAGCCTAGTTTGTGCTGAATACAGTGTAATGACACATTAATACGTTTATGAACAACTGAAAAAAGCACATATGTCAGGGCATGTCAAAACTTCTCCAGGGCACTGAAAATCCTCAGACCCCTGAGGGTTAAACTCCAACAGGAAAAAGAATAACTGTTGGTTTCGTATTTGTAGGAAAGATGACCAAGTAAATTGTGAATAATTTGTGTTTATTTAATAGCTGTGGTGGTGGTTATGGCATATATCTCAGACTATACTTTCACCTGGCATCCTTCCATTCCATACAGTAATCTGTTTCATTTTCGGAAGGTGCGATGATGGGAATACGCGTGTCATCAATGCGTCCAACCACACTGGAAATCCTCAAGATATCCAGCAAGATGTTATTAACTGAACATCAATTATCAGATTAGCCTCATTTAAACCAATTTCTATGCCACTGACCTGCAATCCTGAGAAACTCATCTTTGATGGGTTTGTTCCCAACAACACAACAATTCTCAGAAAGAATGTGAGAACGAGGCATACTTTCCTTACCGCTCAGCATACAACGGCCTTTAATGTGATTTTAGACCTATAGAAAACTGCCACACATGTTTTCATGACTTTCAAAAAGAGGAAAAAAATATAGAGAATCTGATAACAGAAGAGAGAAAGATGTCGATTTTACCATCACTTCCACATTGTATTCACGGCAGCATTAACTATTTTTTTGTAATTTGATGAAAAGGTAATATAATACAAAGTACAGTGTTAAAAATGTACATAATACTAACTTAAAAAAAATAAATATAAAAAACGTGGCTGGATTTACAATGCTCATGACCGTTAAAACATCATCACAGTCTGTGAAAAGGGTCCATTGCCACAAATTGGTTGCAATGAGGAGAAACAGATCTAAATGCAGCAGTCTGTATTTTATTAACAAAAGAAACACTGAATAACAAACTTGAACAAAGTGAAGCAGAACTTACAATGAACTGAAAGAAAAACAGGGCTAAAATAGGCAGAACAAACCAATCAAAGAATCATGAAACACCATGTGACCACTTAATCAAACAGTTTGTAACCTATAAAGACTAACAGAAACAAGAGAAAACTGAGGCACAGAACTGAAATATAATACAATCCCATCCAAATTGCTGTTTTAAAAAAAAAACAGTGGTTAATGGTGAGATATATGGTTATAGTGGTCACAATCATTTAGAAACTGTTTTTCTACATATCTAACGATTCAAAGGTGCTTTTCGTGTTCTGCTCATCCTTTTGTATCTGCCTTCCTCTAAAGATCAGATGTTCTTCAGAAAACGCCGTCTCCAACACCAGCAGCAGAGACTTTTTCAGCTTCTTCTTATATTCATCACACATGAACACATAGAGAATGGGGTTCAGACAGCTGTTTAGAAAAACCAGATAGATACTCAAATGCTCAAATAAGTCAAATGCTGTCAGAAATACTTCTTCATCACTGGCACCCCAGTTATCCATTTTTATTACAATAAAAATGCAAACATGGTATGGAAACCAACATACAAAAAAAGTCAGGATGATAGCGATAATGACCCGGTACGACCTGTGCTGCTTCTCCGTTTTGAGTCGTTTGATTCGTACTCCAACAGCAATGTGTGAAGATGCAATGATCAGGAAGGGGATGAGAAAGCCCACTAAAAATTCATATGTGACCAGAAATGTAGTAGGAAACTCATTCACGAAGGAAGGGATGCTGCAGCTGATGGATAAAACCCACACAATCACGCAGATGATCCTGGCTCTCAGTACAGTTCGGTTATTTTGAGCCCAAACAACCATTGTTGTGCACAGACATCGGTCCAGACTGATGACTACAAGAAAAAAAATGCTAGCAAACAGGTTTAGTGTTACCATCATGGAGATAACATACCCTAAGGATGAAAAGTTGACAATAAAAGGAAGTATCATCATGGATATCATCATGGATAATATGAAGATGAAGTCTGCAATCGCCAAGTTGAGAAACCAAATAGAGTTGACTGTCGTCTTCATTCTGCAGCCGGTCAGAAATATGACAAGCCCATTTCCAATGAAACCAACAATGAAGGTGGGAATGGAAATGCATATTAAAAAGATCGTAAAGCAATTCATAGGCTGTATAGTGGTATTGTTTGTTGTGCCTCCGGTAAAGTTTTCATGTCCAAAACTTGTGTTTTCTACACAATGAAAAAAAGAAAGAGAAAACAGTTGAGGGCTGCTTTTGGGTCTGTTTTTGATGCATCATCTTAACATTTTGGTGTTTCATGTGCAACATAATTTTTGCATGCAGTTTCACACACCAAAATGCACCTAAAATAAAACTTTTTTGTTGTTGTTCTTAAATCTTGATCAAAGCAAATATTCTGAAGCAACAAAATGAAACACACCGACAGAAGAGGAAAAACAAAAAATGTACAGTACTACAGTACTTCACATAATTTATGCTGTCTGATTTAATCTTTAAAGATATGTTTTGTCTTGTCATGTATGAAGAGTCTGTTTATAATTTTGAATAAGAAACTTTTAGCATTTTCCTCACGCTTTGCCATTATTGTGGCAATAAGTCATTAATGTGGAAATCAGTCACTTCATCACTTAATTTTTAGTGGGAAGATAACAAATTATGAAAAATGAGTGAATTGTGAATCAAAGCAATGTCACAAAAATGGCTAATTGACGGAGTTTTGAAAACATGCTAAAATGCACTTAAATTAGCAGTACTAAATTACAGTTGTTTACAGACGTTAGAACACATTTCTCAATACTTGGGTCACTTTTGCAAAACTCTTCACACAGTGAGCACAACAGAAGTCTATGTGGGCTAAACTGAGGATCAATTATCATTGCTTTGGCACAAAATGCATTCAATGACTACATCTCTCAAATTTCATGAATTCTTTTCTCACTCAGACACAACAACTGCCAAAACTCTTTGTACGTACAGGCCAGTTTGCACATGCTTACATACTGTTTTCAAAACTGTTAAACTTATGTTCAAAACAATAACATAATACAAAACTGAATAAGACAGCAATTTGCTACATTTCTACAGTAATATTGTAATGAAATATATGCTGAATCTAAAAAATCAAATACTATCAAAGCAATTAGATGAAACTGAACACCTACACAAGCATTCGTTTTTCAATTTCATTATCATCCATTCAAAGAGGACAACTTCAGAATAATTTTATACTGTTATGTAAACAAGGTTCATGTAACAAACTGCAGTGAATTATAAACAACAGACAGTGTTATTCTTGTTTTGTTAAGAAATTTTACAAAAGAAAACTGTGTGAAGAGTTTTGAAAAAGTGGCCTAAGTATTGAGAAATGTGTCCTAACGATTGTAAAAAACTGTAACTCATTATTTACTCACCCTGGTGTTATTCGAATGTCGAATGCCCTTTTTCCCTTTCGGATCACAAATGGTGAATTTAAAAAAACAAAACAAACAAAACAAAACAAAAAAAAACAACAACTGTGTAATGGCAGTGAATAGCAACCAGCATCAAGCTTTTATAAAAAGCTTGCACATTATGTAATACTTTTGTGTATATTTAAAAAAAACTAGACACTGTCATTATGGATGAGCGCGAACTGGACATGTTTTGAAAATTCTCCTTTTGTAGTCCAAAAAAGAAAGAATGGCATGCAGTATTAGAACAACACCAGGGTGAGTAAATAATAACTTAATTTCATTTTAGGGTGAACTATCCCTTTAATGTTTTTACAGTGTAATTATGGAAAAAGACCAATTCACACTGCACTGACAGACACAGACCAACGGCGACAGTCACCAGATTACAGCACCTCACTTATCAAACATTCTAATTTCGATTCAGTGTGTTCAGTCAGCGAAAACAAGCACCGATAGATGGCAACAGATTCTGATGGGTAACACACTGATCCGACAAAACCCGACAAAGTGTCTGTTGATGTCTGTTGGTGTTGTGTGAATTGATCTTTAGATGCAATACAGAAAGCAAACACATTGAATATAGAAGACCAAATGCAGTTCGGTCTAACATTACAATGCTGTCATTCCAGCAGTTATAGATTATATTTTTTAAATGCAGCTGCATGCACAAAAAGTTTATTTACTTTTACTTTTATTTGTTTTACACATTTTTCTTGTGTAAAACAAGGACACATCTCTGTTTATAATTCACTGCAATATATGTTACTGGAATGAATCAGACATTATGCAGAATTCATCAATATTTTATGTTGTCTCCTTTTGTAATGAAATTGAAAGCATAGCACCTACAATGAGAATCAGCTGTGGCTGGTCCAACTGTCCAATTGTTTTTATAGCATTTAATTTCAAGATTTAAAATATATTTCATTAAAATATTACTGTAGGAATGTAGCAAATTGCTGTCTTATTCAGTTTTGTATTATGTTATTGTTTTGAACATAAGTTTAACAGTTTTGAAAACAGTATGTAAGCATGTGCAAATTGGTGTATGTACAAAGAGTTTTGGCAGTTGTTGTGTCTGAGTGAGAAAAGAATTCATGAAATTTGAGAGATGTAATCATTGAATGCATTTTGTGCCAAAGCAATGATAACTTGATCCTCAGTTTAGCCCACATAGACTTCTGTTGTGCTCACTGTGTGAAGAGTTTTGCAAAAGTGACCTAAGTATTGAGAAATGTGTGTAATAATTTCCTATTCTGTAATTTAACATTTGTGCTTAATTATGTATTGTCCATTGTCCAGTTGTATTAATGTGAAAAATAATATCCCCATTTTATAAATTATTTAAAAAAGTAACAGAGAGAGAGAGAGAGAGAGAGCAAATTTTTAAACTGTATGGCAAATGTATTCATGAGATACATTTAAATACAGACTAAAGAATATTATATTATATTATATTATATTATATTATATTATATTATATTATATTATATTATCACTGTGGATTTTCTTTATCTTAAGCATTTTACTACGTTCTGAGAGGCGTTTAAAAAGCATAATACACATATTCAGTTCTTACCCATTTTTGAGCTGTTAATGAACTGGGACAAGCCGAGTCTTGATCTTGGTATGTCTTCTCGGTCTTCCTGACAGATGGTTTTATACCAGACAGCAAACCCTGCACTACATCTATAGGCTGATTTGCTGTTACTGATAGTGGCCTTCAGTAGACTTGATGAAATGATTACAAAAGTGTGGCATCACAGTGGGAAGTGGGCATGTACAGCAAAACCTTTCCTGCAACAGAATGTTCCTGTAGCTCAAGCATAGAGCATGGTGCTAGAATTCAATTTAATTGTATGAACTGACAAAACATGTATATCCCTTACATATTTTGGATAACAGTGCCAATGTGAATTGAATTATAAAATTATGTTTCAGTGTTTGAACTGAAGTAAAAATGAAACATTAATGACTAGAAACACACAAAGACAAGTGTGCATGTTCATTGTTTATCAACATATTTCATTAGCAAGAATTGCTGAAGTTTGCCATCATTCTAAGAACCACAGGTGGCTATCACTCTAAAAAACGATGGTTCTTTACAATAATAAGAACCGTATGGTCCTGAAGAACCCTTTATATGCTAAAATGGTTCTTCGTGTTAGAGTTTTGGGGTCTTTATTCCCTCATTTTTGTTTTTCAAATCTGTAACTGTCAAAGCCACATCATGGGTTTCTGGAGCTCAGCCACAGACTGTACAATTCTCAACAGGTAAATTATTTCTTTCTTAAAATCTCTGTAAATTTTAACTTTCAAATTATAACTGGTTTCCTACCAATCATGTCATTTTTCTTTTTTATTATTTTAACAGAACATGTAGGTGTGACCAGCTCTGTTCAATCAAACAAACAAGGAAACAAACAAAAGATCATTAAAGCTATCCCGTGACTTTTCCTTTAAACATTGTAAAGGGCTCATACTGTCAATTCAGTTCAATACTTTTAGCCTTCATAAACATAATTATCTATTACTCCCCACAACCTCATCATCTGTAAAGAGAAACAGCCATTCACTCATACCAAAATGATGGAGTTAAAGACATCACCAAGGATTGTGAAGATATTTCACTGGAACTTGGTCTTCATTAGGCATACATCTATTTTGTTTTTCTATTTTGTGTTTTTTGTTCAATGTCAATCGTCATTTATTAATATATTCAGCTAATAACTGTTGTTAGAGCACTTCCATTTTTGCTACGATTTCACAAGTCAATAAAAAATAAAAGTACGTAACTGACACATGCTGTTTTAATTTTTTTTATTTTGTATTTTTTTGGTAAAACCCTATTAGAGACTACAAGACATTATAAGATCAGGTCAATCAATCAATCAATCAATCAATCAATCAATTAATCAAGATACTAATATTAATAATATATATACACTCTAAAAAATGCTGGGTTAAAAACAACCCAAGTTGGGTTGAAAATGGACAAACCCAGCGATTGGGTTGTTTTAACCCAACTGTTGTTTGCCCAACCTGCTGGGTAGTTTTACTTAACTCAACTATTGTTTAAAAATTACAGTATTGCTTACTTAAAATGAACCCAAAATATCTTGAAAATTAACGTTTATTAATATGTTTAATAAATGAACATTTTAATTTCATTTTAGATTCATTTTAAGTAAGCCATATAGTCATTTTCAAACAATAGTTGAGTTAAATAAAACTACCCAGCAGATTGGGCAAACATTTAACCCAACAGTTGGGTTAAAACAACCCAATCGCTGGGTTTGTCCATTTTCAACCCAACTTGGGTTGTTTTTAACCCAGCATTTTTTAGAGTGTAGATACTAATATAATAATATTAATGAAAATAAACAACTGTTAAAAACTTGAGGTCTTTCAAAGCATGGTTCTTTATGGAACCTTATGAAAAGGGTTCTATTTAGCAGACAGGACTAAGGTGAACACAATCAATTAACTAATGAGTAACTATAGAAACCATCTTGTCATGAGCCAGGTTTGATTGTTTCTTTGTTTTTTTCCCTTCTCTGTTCATCCTTGCTGATTTGTTGCAGCTGTTCATCATTTCTGCCTGCGTTCGCGCTTTGGTGTCCGCACCTGTTCTGTGTCTGTGTTGATTGTTCAGGCTTATTTCTCCTTGCTGTCTGTTCATGTCCTGTGTCGGGTAATTGTCTCAGTGTCTCACTGTTAGTGTGCCGTTTGATTGCAGTATCTCTCTGCTGCCGTTATAACTCTAATGACTGTGTGAGAGTGTGTGTGTGTGTGTGTTATCAGTCTGAGTCCCAGCCCCAGTACCTGAACTCGTGGTCCATGTCTGTCTGAGACTTCTGTCTGCAGGCCTGGTTCCTTCCATCCACCAGCCTTAGTCTTCTTCCATCTACCTCCTGAGACTTTTCCAGATCGACCACCGAGCCTTTGTGAACTGGGGCTTCCTTCAGGGAACGAACTGTTGCTATTTCTTCTGTTCTCCAGCTGCAGCGTGCTGTGTGACGACGCCTGGCAGTCTGTTTACGTTAAATGTTGTTTGAAGACTCTGAATAAATTCTGTTAACAAGCTCCTTTTGCCTCTGGGTCTTCTGCTGTCACATAACACATGCAACGACAAGAACAGGAACAGGTCGAGAAATGGAACAGGAACTAAACAGGAAACAGAACCCAAGGAAAAACAACATAGAGTCCACACATAGATCATAACTGTTACAAATAGGCCTACACAATATAATTACCAATTTGTGGTTGTTATTAAGGCATGCAATTTCAGCTATTTATACATTTATGGCACAGCAAATCTATAATTTTTTTGTTGTTGGCACATCAGCTTCCATCATCCAATCTCACAAAAAACAATACTGTATTTTGTCTATACAGCTTCTTTATACATTAAATTACATTACAATTTCCTTTTTTGTTAATGTAATTTAATAAATGTAAATACAGGATTCTGTGAATGTTTCATTTAACCCTCAAGTTTTGAAGATTGGGACATTTCTATTCCTGTTCCACTCTGTTAATTCAAATTTGCGTTTGGATTGGGAATGTTGTGAGAGGAGAGCCAGGTGTTCCTCTGCGAATGCACTCTCAAACACCATCACTAAAGACTGCTTGAGCTTTTTCTGAAAATCTTCACACATGAATACGTTCAAGAAGGGATTCAGGCAGCTCAGCTGTTCAAGTAAGGCAAGACTGATTATGAAGAGCCCTATCTGGTCGAAAACCTCCTTGAAGCTGGTCAGCTCGTCTGATGGGTTTTGTCACATTCATTTCTCGCAACCACACTTCAAGGAATTTGTGAACATAAAAGGGAAGCCAGTAGAAGGAGGCGGCCAGGATTACAGCCAGGATAATATGGAAGGGTTTTAGTTTATTGTTATTAGTTTACGTAGGCGCTTGGACATCGGTACTTTTCATTTTCAGATCTGTGTACATGATGAGTCCATTGCCAACAACACCAATCACACAATGGAGGAAAATATTGATGTTCCTTAAGGAATTCACTGTGACCAGCCTGCATTGCTATGGTTGATGCTAGTTTCATGAATTGCCATGAATGCTCTGCAGTTTGGTCTGAAGTAAAAAAAAAAAAAAAAAAAAAAAAAAAAAGAAGAACAATGGCTATTGACAGATGGTACTGATATGCATGTTCATTGTTTATCTATCCTATTTCATTAGCAATGTGGAGAATTGCAACAGGATATTTCAAAATGTTGTTCATTGAAACTGCTATATCATTCTGGTAAGAACAACAGCTCTAGGCCAACTTACTTACAGCGTGGGTCTAACCTTACACAATGATTGCAAAATGTGTCAAAGATTTTACGCACATTTTTATTTACAAGATATAAGCTTTATATTTTGCCATCAAAACAAATATACGTGCAATTTAACATGCAATTGTCAATCTTGAACTTTAACTTACACTACATTACAATATTTTTTCCACAATGGTTCATAGTCATAAACTTCCAAGCATGACATTATTTGAAGCAAAACAAACAAAACAGCTTCTGTGAAAATAAGCCACTACATTACAATATTTTCCACAGTGGTTCACAGCCATGAACTTGTTGCTCAGATTTTCTGGTCCGTGCTCTGCAATTGTCATCTAAGCAGTGGCTTTTCTGAATCCACGACCTAACATAAAGTCTTGGAGAAAATTTTTTTTCTAGTGGAGGGCCAACACACTTGATAAAGAGAAGGGCTGAAAGGCTTTGAAGCTCTAGGCTTGATCTCGCTGTGTTATTTTAAAATGTTCATTTGGCTAAAGCCACACTCACACTCCGCTGTGGAAACAACCAGTGTGTGTATTGTCTGCAAGAGGGGTTTCAGCCCTTTGGGTGGTGTGCATTTGCCAATGCTCTTAACATTTTTAATGAATTCCCTCATGTCTCTCTGAATTTTCTTGAGAGGTGGGTTGTGGGTGGAGTACCCCTACAGGCGGTGTCGAGAAGGACGGTGCTCTCGACAGATGCGTCCAACACAGGTTGGGGCACTCTTTGCGAGGGCAGACCGGCCTTCGGCTCGTGGTCTCACGAGGAAAGCCATTTGCACATCAACTGCCTCGAGATGCTGGCAGTGATCCGAGCCCTCCATGCGTTTCAGGCACACCTGACGGGACGCCACGTCTTAGTCCAGTTGGACAGCATGACAGTGGTGTCATACATAAATTACCAGGGCGGTCTTTCGTCCAGCCGCTTATGCGCTCTGGCGAAGCGTCTTCTGGAGTGGGCATTACCGCAGTTCCAGTCCCTCAAAGCGACTCACATATCTGGGAGAACGAACATGAGAGCAGATATGCTATCTCGGAGCAACGTCCCCAGACTAGTGGATGCTCCACCCCCAGACGGTTCTCACAATCTGGGAGTTCTTCGGGAAGGCAGAGGTAGACCTCTTCGCCTCAGAAGACAACTCTCACTGCCCAATTTATTTCTCGAAAGGAGGAAGATGCGCTGGTCCACGTCTGGCCCAGCACCCTCCTTTACGCATTTCCCCCGATCACTCTGATCCCTCAGGTCATCAGACGAATCGGGGAAGACAAGCACAGAGTCCTCCTAGTGGCCCCGCTCTGGAGGAGCCAAGTCTGGTCCTCAGAGCTGTTCAGGCTTTCCACAAAAGCTCCGTGGCCGATCCCCCTGAGACGGGACCTCCTCTCTCAGGCGAACAGGATGATCTGGCATCCTCAGCCAGAACTCTGGGCTCTGCACCTCTGGTACCTCGATGAGATCCTGCTAACCTCCCAGGGGACGTGCTAAATACCATCTCTCAGGCGAAAGCCCCGTCCATGAGACGTCTCTACGCCCAGAAATGGTCGGCCTTTGTTGACTGGTGCTCCGCACGCAACATAGACCCAGTGGAGTGTGATGTATCACCGATACTGTCTTTCCTCCAGGAGCGTTTAGATATGGGTCGCACCCCTTCAACGCTCAAAGTTTACGTAGCAGCCATCGCAATGTTTTACGCTCCTATCGCTGGCCAGTCTGTGGGACGAAACAGCCTTGTGGTGCATTTCTTGAGAGGTTCTAGGCGATTGAATCCACCTCGTCCTATCACCATTCCCACCTGGGACCTCTCTTTGGTCCTCAGAGCTCTCAAAGGGTCACCCTTTGAACCACTGCGTTCAGCTGACCTCAGGCTCCTGACGCTCAAAACTGCTCTGCTACTTGCACTAGCATCGGTCAAGCGTGTTGGCGACTTGCAGGCCCTCTCTGTGAGCCCTGCATGCCTTGAGTTCGGGCCCAACAACTCTAAAGTCCTTTTGAAACCTAGGCATGGCTATGTCCATATGGTGTTCTCAACTCCGTTCAGAGCTCAGGTCAGTTCCGTCTCAGTGCTTCCTCCCTCGTCGGACGAGCGAGAGCTGGAATTACTCTGCCCTGTCAGGGCATTGAGGACCTACGTTGAGCGAGATACGGAACGAGTACTGCGATACATGCCGTGCCACGAGGCTGCGGCTTCAGCGTTGTCGCTTCAGTCGAAATGACCTGAAATCCTATGGCGAAATGACTGCTTATATAGCCCTAAACCCCGCCCTTTTCGGCGGGAATTTTTGCACGCCTTGTCGCCATAGGCCGTGCAGCTATGCCGCGCCGTCATTGGTTCACTCATAGACAAGTTGTTGAACCAATGACGGCGCGGCATAGCTGCACGGCCTATGGCGACAAGGCGTGCAAAAATTCTAACAATTGAATTGTTAGAAAATGTTAATCTCTCAATGATTGTGACACCATATCAATCTCACCATTGCAATAACCAATGGAGTCCTTATCTTGAAACTTGTCAACAACTTATGATTTAAGAAAACGTACTCGGTTACTAATGTAACCTCAGTTACACTGCGTTATTGAAAAAGGCTTCAGTAACGGGGAAAAAGGAGACCTTTCCCCATACGCAGTACTCGTTCCATATCTCAGGGAACTGAGGTTACATTAGTAACCGAGTACATTTTCTTAATAACCCTCTACTGCACACATGTTGATGGCACATGAAAAAAAAATATTCCACATAATTTTTTGGTTCTTTTGGGAACATTTTATTGATTAAAAAAAAAAATCCCCCCACCCTCCCCCAAACGTAAAATATTTTTTCGTTGCCTCAGGGCAACGTTGTGCGACAATGGTACAGAGTCATAGAGAAAATCATCATCAAAATCAATTTTTTATTTTTTTTTTAAATTCAAGAAATCATTAAGTAAAAAGGGAAAAACACTTGAAAGACATTGATGTATTGAATTTGATACATGCATAGGTCTTGTATCATGTAGTGTGCTATGCAATATAATGTACTTCACGAGATAAGATTTCACTCCGTACGAAACTTCAAAAAGCAGTTCATCTCTGCTGTGACATAGTGGTGTATGTTACAATTTTTGCACATCACTTTGGGTGTTCCTGCACCCCCAGGAACCTTGTATCTTCCCTTCCTATAATACATTGTTGCCAATGAGAGGTACTGTCTAAAACCTCTTCAAAAAGTACCCCTTATCGCACAACGTTGCCCTGAGGCAACGAAAAGAAAAACTGAATTTCTGAACATGCAAAATAAAAAAAAATAAAATTTAAAACTTGACAAAAGGCTTCTCTACACCTTCAAACACACACAAGATTACTAAAGCAAATAATATTGCCTTCTTCTCACACCATGTGCTCCTGTGACCATGTGTCAGAACAGGATGTCCCACCTTTAAATGGTGCTTGATATTGACTCCAACACCTTACTGAACTGTTATTTGGTACTTTCTCGACCTTTCTAATCGGTTGATATCATTTAAAGAAATATTTTCTAAACATAGGGCTTAAGAAAACTTTCCGTTGCCTGAGGGCAACGCTGTGCTGTAGAGGGTTAAATCATAAGTTGTTGACAAGTTTCAAGATAAGGACTCCATTGGTTATTGCAATGGTGAGATTCATATGGTGTCACAATCATTGAGAGATTAACATTTTCTAACAATTCAATTGTGGATTTGTTGTTCTGCTCATCCTTTTGCATCTGCCTTACTCTAAAATGATCTTATGCAAACACCGTCTCCAGCACTAGCAGCAGAGACTGTTTCAGCTTCTTCTTATACTCATCACACATGAACACATAGAGAATGGGGTTCAGACAGCTGTTTAGAAAAATCAGATAGATACTGAACACCAATGCTGTCCAAAATACTTCATAGCAGGCACTCCTGTTCATTCTTAGTGCACAAAAGCAGCAAACACAGTATGGAAACCAACATATGAAAAAAGTCAGAATGATAGCGATAATGACCTGGTACGACCTGAACTGCTTCCCCATTCTGAGGCGTTTGATTCGTACTCCAACAGCAATGTGTGAAGATGTAATAATCAGGAAGGGGATGAGAAAGCCCACTAAAAAATATACATGTGACCAGAAATGTAGGAGGAAAAACATTCATGAAGAAAGGGATGTTGCAGCTGATGGATAAAACCCACACAATCATGCAGATGATCCTGGCTCTAAATACAGTTTGGTTATTTTGAGCCCAAACAACCATCCATGTGCACAGTCATCGGTCCAGACTAATAACTACAAGAAAAAAAAAAAAAATGCTAGCAAACAAATTCAGCATTAATGTGATCTCAAAAACATAAGATGTTAAGTAACTCAACCACTGGCTAAAGAAAAAAGGAATGATGAATGATAACATGAAGATGAAGTCTGCAATTGCCAAGTTGAGAAACCATCTTGAGAAACCATCATCTTCATTCTGCAGCCAGTCAGAAATATGACAAGCCCATTTCCAATGAACCCAACTACAAACGTGGCAGTGAAAATACATATTAAAAAGATTTGATAGCTTGAGCCCATAGGCTGCAAAGTAGTATGTTTTGGTGTGCCTCGGGTCACGTTTTCAGGTCCAAAACTTGTGGCTTCTACACAACGAAAAAAGAAAGAATGAGAAAACACATGGTGATATCTGCTTTTGAGTCTGTTTTGGATGCATCATCCTAACATTGTTGTGTTTCATATGCTACATAATTTTTGCATGCCGTTTCACACACCAAAATGCCTAAAATATTTTTTTTTGTTGTTGTTCTCAAATATCATATGCAAATAATCTGAACCATCAACTAAATGAAATACATCGACGGCAATTTTTAAAAAAAAAAGCTTTCTTTTTTGATAAACTAACAAGCAATAAGGGTATTTAACATAAAAACGTATTTCACATAATTTCTGCTGTCTTATTTCTTTAAAGATATGTTTTGAATTTGTTTTGTTTTGTTTTGTTTTGTTTTGTTTTGTTTTGTTTTGTTTTGTTTTGTTTTGTTTTGTTTTGTTTTGTATGAGGAGTCTGTTTATACTATTGAACAAGAAACTTTTGGAAACTTTATATGACCATTATGGTAGCAATCAGTCATTAATGTGGAAATCAGTAATATGAATTGTGACAGACATGATCATGATTGAACTGTGAATCAAAGCAATGAAGTCACAAAACTTACTGAGATTTGAAAACATGCTAAATATTGAAAAATGAACTTACTTATTAGCAGTGAACTTGATTTTCCTGCTAAGACAAAAGCTAAGATCAAGCACCCTGCAATAAAGCAATAAAACTCAAAGAGTTTTCTTTGAGAAAATCTCAAAGAAATAGGACACCGCCTTGCCCAAACTCTCCTCACTCAGCTCCCACCCCCTTCCTTCCTTCCTTTCCCTTTAATTCAAGTCACTAAAAGTTCTCCAAGAATGCATATTCTACGTATGATGTATCTTGTGTATCTCTCTTTCATATTTGGTATCATTTTAAATGTCTCAGTGTGATTGGTAAAATGGTTTCAATTTCACAGCTGTCACTTATGTTATGAAAAAGATTAAGGGAGATTAAAATTAAAATTAAGGAGAATTCTGTCCTCCTTTTGGGTGGTGTCTTTTCAAGATATCTGATAACCCACTCCTCTCCCCCCAAAACAGGTGTTGGTGTAGTAAATATTTACAATCCTTTTGTTCTGGTCTGGGTATTTAAGGGAAAGTGCAAAACAGCCAGGGGGTATCTTCTGTAGGCAGAAACCACCCATGCAGTGATGGGTGCATGTCTGAAGACACTCACACACCACTGTGTGTATATGCATTTCTTACTCTTAGAATTATCTTTGAGCAATTGAGGTTATGTATTTATTATTTCTGAATTGGCTTCTAATTATCTAACTATGTAAATGGCATGATACCTTTCTACCTGGCAAATAAATGTTATTCTTGATTTATTCTTAAATCATGATTTCTATAGTAGATTTTCAAGTTTGGTATTACTGCAAATCAGAATAGATCATATGGGAAGGCTCAATGAAAGGAGTATGGGGCACATCATTTGAGACCTTTTCGATTTCTGTCTATCACTGACTTAGTAAGTTGCAGTTTCCGTAAATATACAAACTATGCTTTTTGTTATAAGTGAGCAGAGCGCAACCATCTTAAAGGTAGATATTTACCCTGCATCCTCTGTCTAAGAAGCAACTAGCATGTTTGTGATCGTGTGAAGTACATAGTCGGTTGATGTAACTTCCTGTGCAATACCGAGTCCATAATGAACGAATAATTGAAAATATAAGGTAATCAGAATAATCAAAAATCTAGAGTAATACATAACCAATGTTTAATTTCGAATTGAAAACACTATATAAGAGTAATATTCATTTGAAATTGAAGTCAGATTAAACGAGCAGATAAAGTAAAATTGAAACTAAATTCTAAAAATTAAGTGAACTTCATAGGGGCGCTGAAAAGACATACACACATTTTACCTTCACCCAGGCCATCGGAATCCATCATTGGGCTGATGGGTTGTCCTTACAGCAGTACTAAACTCAAGACTTTTTAAAGGCATAGTTCACCATAAAAGTTAAAATTTTGTCATTATTTATTCACCCTGGTGTTGTTTTAATGCTGTATGCCCTTCTTTCTTTTTTGATCACAAAAGGAGAATTTGAGTCTCACTCGCGTTCATCTATATAATGACAGTAAATAGCGACTAGCATCAAGCTTTATAAAAAAGACACACATGTAATGCCTTAAAGACATACGTAAAGACCTTGAATTGGATCCTGTAATACACTGGTAACCAGCCTAATGAGGACAACAACGGAGTAACATGATCAGTCTTCTTAGCCTTTATAAGCATGTAAGTTGGAGACATGCAACATAAGTCTGACAGGTTCCAGAAAAAAATAACATTACAGTAATCTATCCGGGAGAAGATAAAAGCATGGATAAATTTTTCTAAGTCGTTAGTTGACAGGATTGATTTTAACTTAGCTACCCAGGTAAAAAAGAAGTGCATTTCTATAATGTACTTAAAGTGCTCTATTTTCATGCACCAATTTTGTACTTGATATACTAAAAAATATATGAAAAAATATGAACTAAAATATGAACTAAAATGTGCTTTTAATATACTATCTCTGTATTTAAAAATGTATTTATATACTACTTATAGTACATTTGAACCCACAGTGTACTACAAGTGGTAAATAAATATATTTTTTTAAATACAGAGATAGTATGTTAAAAGCACATTTTAGTTCTTATTTCATGCTGTCTCAAAATAGCACAGTTAAGTACACTTAGATGTTCTTAAGATGATCTTAAGTAGTACTAAAGAAGAATTTTTAGTATATTAAGTACAAAATTAGTGCACGAAAATAATCTTAATTGGCAATTGAATGAACAATCACTCAGCGCTGAGGGAGAGTATAAAGTCTCATTTTTATTTAGCAGGAGAAGTGATTATATAGAAAGAGTACAAGGGGTGTAGTATAGGTTTAACCAATGAGAGAGAGAATACATCATATAGCTCAAGGTATAGGAATGTGATACATATAGAAAAACAAGTCTAAATATGGTCAGGTACCCAGGCTTTCCTGGGGATCCCAAAGACCTTCTCTTATACTTGCAATACAAAAGCAGGGACCATTCCCTGTCTCCCATTCAATCCTAGCAGAGCCTTGTTCCTTATATGGAAATGGTTCCGGTACATAAAGAAAACCATATGTTATAACATACAGGTTCTGGTCATATAATTAGAATATCATCAAAAAGTTGATTTATTTCACTAATTCATTCATTACACACAGACTGATATATTTCAAATGTTTATTTCTTTTAATTTTGATGATTATAACTGACAACTAAGGAAAATCACAAATTCAGTATCTCAGAAAATTAGAATATTGTGAAAAGGTTCAATATTGAAGACAACTCAAAACACCTGCAAAGGCATTTAAATGGTCTCTCAGTCTAGTTCTGTAGGCTACACAATCATGGGGAAGACTGCTGACTTGACAGTTGTCCAAAAGACGACCATTGACATCTTGCACAAGGAGGGCAAGACACTAAAAGGTCATTGCAAAAGAGGCTGGCTGTTTACAGAGCTCTGTGTCCAAGCACATTAATAGAGAAGCAAAGGGAAGGAAAAGATGTAGTAGAAAAAAAGTGTACAAGCAAAAGCTGCCAGTACCTGGTTTAAGGACCATGGTTATCCCTGTTCTTAATTGGCCAGCAAACTCGCCTGACCTTAACCCCATAGAAAATCTATGGGGTATTGTGAAGAGGAAGATGCGATATGCCAGACCCAACAATGCAGAAGAGCTGAAGGCCACTATCAGAGCAACCTGGGCTCTCATAACACCTGAGCAGTGCCATAGACTGATCAACTCCATGCCACGCCGCATTGCTGCAGTAATTCAGGCAAAAGGAGCCCCAACTAAGTACTGAGTGCTGTACATGCTCTTACTTTTCATGTTCATACTTTTCAGTTGTCCAAGATTTCTAAAAATCCTTTCTTTGTATTGGTCTTAAGTAATATTCAAATTTTCTGAGATACTGAATTTGGGATTTTCCTTAGTTGTCAGTTATAATCATCAAAATTAAAAGAAATAAACATTTGAAATATATCAGTCTGTGTGTAATGAATGAATATAATATACAAGTTTCACTTTTTGAATGGAATTAGTGAAATAAATCAACTTCTTGATGATATTCTAATTATATGACCAGCACCTGTAGCATACAGCTTCAACAGAGGAAAAAAGACCCTCTGTCCACTTTTCTTCAATGCTTAGACCAACATAAAATCTATCAGAATAGAAACAGACAAAGACATATGTGCTCATTATTTAAAAATATATTTCATTAGCAATAAAAAAGGGATGCCAGCAGAAGACGGAGGCCAGTATTACAGCAAGGATAATATGGAAGGGTTTTAGTTTTTTTTTTTTCGTAGGCGCTTAACTCGTACTCTGATCTCCACATATGAAGCGTAGATTATGACGAAGAGATATTCAGAATAATTTCTTTCAGGACTGTTCGTTTGGTCCTGGCCCACACCACCACCCAGGTGGACTGATCGCTGTCAGCAGGAAAGTGCTGGCAAACATATTCACCAGGCTGCTCAAGAAGCAGAAGAATGAAAATAATCAAAAAACAGGAAGTCTGCTACCACCAGGTTCAGAAACCAGATGGTATTGATGGTGCTTTTAATTTTGAGGCCTGTGATGTACATGACCAATCCATTGCCAACAACACCGAACACATTACACAGTGGAGGAAAATATTGATTTTCCTAGAGGAATTCACCGTGACATCTGCATTGCTTGTTTATGCCGTCATATTGGATGGTGCTAAAGTTTGATCTGAAGTAAAAAGAAAAAACAATGGCTAGAAACAAAACAAGTATGCAGGTTCATTGTTTATCTAGCCTATTTCATTAGAAATGCAGAGAATGGCAACAGGATATTTCAAAATGTTGTTCATTGAAACTGCTATATCATTCTGGTAAGAACAACAGCTCTAGGCCAACTTACTCATTTTGACAATTTTGTGTTTTGTTTTTAAGAGGCTGAAAAAAAAAGACAATAATATTAACAAATATATTTTTATCTAAACTCTATATGTAAAAGCACTTTTTATAACATTTAAAGCTGAACTGAAATAATTTTAACGTACATAGGGTGCTTCCCATGATGTTTAAAGACTATTGAAGGAACAAATTATAGTCCACTTAATTCATCTGGAAAGCATCAAGGAAGTAAATGTGAGAAAACTAAAGATACTTCAAGAAATACAAAAAAATACTTAGTGTAAATGAATAAAAAACATAATGCAGAAACCGTAAAAATGCTAAAAATTTAAACTAAAAAGAGCCTTAAGTGAAAAGGTTATTAAGCTTACCAGATTTCTCTGTAAATAATAAGTAAATAATAAGTGAGTATGTGTTTCTTTACCTATCCTCTAACACTCAATTAAATATCCTTTTAAGGCTAAGTGTTACGTTGTTGGTGTGGTAGAGATGAGACATACACGGACTTCCACAAAATAGGGTATTTAATCAACAAAGGAGAGACAGAACAACCATACACACTTTAACAATAAGAACCGACAAGGGAGTGCAGGGAGTGATTCCATTATAAAGGGTGAGTAGATGATCAGGAACAGGTGCAGGTAATCCATGCTGATGGGGAGAAGACGAGGAAGTAGGTGCAGTTGAGGACACAAGGAGGATGATGGGAAATGGAGTCCATGAATGAAGGGAACTGTGACACTAAGAGAGGAGGGGGTGCTCTTTTTGTTAATATTCACCTGTAAACTCAGAAATTCCAATTGACCCTTCACAAAGACCAGCCTCCCATAGATACTGTTGCTTTGTCCAACAAGCCATGGCGCTGTCACGCCACACGCAGTGAAAAATACATTGCAGAGACAAGAGGACACTGACAACACATCAACAGACAAGACAGAGCTACTTATATTAATCAAAGTCCCAGCTTTCAAGTTGTGTAATTTAAGAAATTCGAACAATAAAAACCATTTTGTGGCTCTTTAATGTGTCGTGACAGATTGCTGTAACGCCTCAGATCAAACGGCTCGTGAACCAATCATCTCTTCCTACTAGTTAATTTAAAGCATCAAATAAACATGAATGAACATGATAAGAAATGTTGTTTCAAAGACGTAAATACACACCATTTTTCAAGTGGCGAAGGGTCAATTGCATATTCAGTTGCGTAATCTGAAGACCTTTGTCACTCTGTAATGAACCAGTCTAGTACTGTCACAACTCATTAGTGGGGCATTCATACGTTTGGCTCATTCTTAGGAAATAAACCATTTTTATGGCATGATTTATTAGAAATATAATTCTAGTTATTATTTCACATTTCAATATTAATTTGATGTTTATTGACCTGTATTATTATTATTATTATTTTTAACTATTTAAAGAACACTAGAACACTATTTCACAAGATGTAATATAAGTCTAAGGTGTCCCCTGAGTGTGTCTGTAAATTTTCAGCTCAAAATACCGCATAGATTTTTTATTATACCATGTTTTAACTGCCTATTTTGGGGTGGGAGCTCTAACTCCCAATAAACATTGCATAAACAATAGAATAAGTTCACACAGCAAATCTAACTTTCAAAATGGATTTTTACAAAGTGTTTGTGATGCAGCATATCAGGTATGGTAATTATTTTTATGGATTTTTACATTTGATTCTGAATGAGTTTGATAATGCTGTGCTAATGGGGCTAAAGCTACAATGTTGGAGAGATTTATAAAGAATGAAGTTGTGTTTATGAACTATACAGACTGCAAGTGTTTAAAAATGAAAATAATGACATGGCTCTGGTCTCCGTAATACAGTAAGAAACAATCATAACTTTAACCACATTTAACAGTACATTTCAACATGCTAACAAAAAAAACTTTCTAAAAATTCATTTAGAAAGAATTTACAAATATCACTAAATATATTTTCTGATGAATATATTAATAAGCCGTTTTTTTTGTAGATTTTACTACAGAAACACACATCAAACTTGATGATTTATAGTGCTTATGGTTCAGGGTTACATTACAATAATAGAACCCCCATATAATATAGCCTGTGTTGGAGCTGCCCTTTAAAATATTATTAGTTGTATGTATATATATATATATATATATATATATATATATATATATATATATATATGAGCAATATCACACGAGTAGCCGTGCGATATGGCTGTATATCAGATTCGTCTGTAGGCACGAGGCCGCAGGCCGAGTGCCGTAGGTAATCACAGCGTGCTGATATACAGCCATATCGCACGGCTACGAGTGTGATATTGCGTTTATACAACAGTTCGACAGCACGAGTGTGTAAATAAATAAGAACAACAACGGAGTGTCTTTAAAACCATCCTTTGTGCAGCACTACTTCCTTCCGCCACGGATTCATATCTCATGTTGACAGTTGAACCAAGTCTCCGTTACTAACTCTAAAACGTCACTTTAGAACTAGTAACGAAGGAACGTTGAGTCGCTTCATTGAAACACATTGAATTTTGTACAGTATTAGAGAGAGAGAGAGAGAGAGAGAGAGAGTAGGCTATTACCTGTGTCTGGTATATTGCATTACATTCATTCTTCAAGTCGATGTCCATAATATTATATCCTTTATACAAGTCCGTTTGAATGTCCGCTGAGGAAAGCGATCTTTGTATTTGTCCTTTTTTACAGCTTTGGGAATCCATTACACCACAGCGCTAAAACAACTTCCTTTTGCAAAAGTTCCTTTCAATTTAAAAGTCTCTTGTGCTTCACTGACTCATTCTCCTGTAAAGTGTTGCCGCCATCTAATGGCGTATTAATATAATGTTCACTCAATCCATATTACTTAATGGACATATTTATATAAAATAATATTTATTGAACAACAAATAAGCACAATTGTACAGTTCAGTCAAACATAAAGCACTAGTTATTAAAAAAAAAAAAAAAAAAATAGGTCACCGTTTATGCTGGTATGTGGGTTTTACAAATATTTAACGAATGAAAAGGATTTTAAAGAGCTTGTGACAAAACCTCCTAACTCCATTGGATCCTCAAACTGTCAATCAAACCTCATTAATCTGCCTCACCTCATGAATGAAGTGCGCATGCAGTTTGGACATCTCCTCTGTGCAATGCAAAGGTAAATAAAGATCTGATGTTTGAAAAAAAATTGTAAAGCGTTTTCTTTACTCAAAAAAACCATATGTTTATAAAGTTCAATGCTTTACGTATTTGAAGAGCAGAGAAGAGTCTGATATGTCCCGTCTAGTTCTAGCCAATATGCTATATAAGGATGTAACGTAACGTTTATTATTATCAAATTTAATATAGCACAATTCGACTTGCTCTGGAACAAATAATAGATTAATAAGACCAAAGATTGCCCGTTCTATGTACTCAAATTGAATTATGTCTCATGTTTAACCACTATAAGAGCCAGCGGCAAATCCCCGAGGCACTGGCCGAGATTAAGCTGTTCTCGGCGGTTACAGAAGCACTGAACGGCCGCTGACGCACTCGAGCTCGCATCTCCGAAAACGTCAAAACAAATTGTAAAATAGGCGCTGTTATTAAATATGAGTCACATATTTCAGGTCTAAACAACAAAATTCTCGCCTAAAAAACTATTAAAACTACAGTTCGTGGTACAAGAAGTAGTATTTGTAAAAATTACGGTTGATTTGATCGCCCGCCATGAAGGTCACTTCAAGCGGAGTGATACAAACGGTGAAAAGGCAGTAGGAGTGCTGTTATCACTGAAATATCGCATGGCTATCAGCCAATCAGATTCGAGAACCAGACAGAACTGTTGTATAAATATATATATATATATATATATATATATATATATATATATATATATATATATATATATATATATGGTAGGTTTATAGCCCAGAACACACCAAGTCAACGGTCGGCCGTTGGGCAGTTTTTGTTCTTTGGCTGACTACGTTTTCTCAGTGTGTTCCGCACCATTGGCTGAAGTTGGTCCTCGTCAGCTTTTTTTCAGCCGATTCGACATGAACAAGTGGAAGGGCGAGATGATCAGAAAGGCAGATGTTCTTTAACAAAGGCTGTCTCCAGCACAAGCACACTGTAAAACCTGATAAGTTAAGAGTACTCAAAATTATTGTAGAAACCGATTACCTCAAAAAACTTAAGTAAAGGAACTCAAATCTTTTACATAAAGAATAATTATAAATTAAAGCTGCAAGCAGCAATGAAAGGGCCCTCCCACCCAGGCTCACCGCCACCAGTTGGTCTTAGGAAAACTGTGAACAGTGTGTGACATGCATGTAAGCAAGTAAATACAGGAGAATTATGGCCAAGTCATTTCAAAGTGCCACACTTCCTTCTGCCAACAGGTGGCGCTTTGACTATAACTGAATATTGCGATACAGGCTAGGACTATTATCAAACAATTGAAGATTGGAGCAGATTGGACATTGTATGCCTGAGTTACAACAACATCCTGTTTCGTGCACGATTCCATGATTTAACGTGTTTCTAGTATGTTTGTTATTTTATGGCATGTTTAAATGTGTTTCTGAGAACGAATTACAGTGTAAAGCATGCCATTTCCAGTTGCCAGCAGGTGGCACTATGACTAACTGAATATTGGCATATATATGTCTTCAGACCAGGACTCTTATCACATACGTGAAGTTATCGGTTTCCAATTATCTAATGACAGTAGTTGTTTCTTGGGTTTAGGCAGCAAGGTTATTAATCCTATTTTCACTGAAGGCGATAAAGTCTCTTTCTGAATACATTCTAAAAATGCATTAAATAACAATTCCCATATATCCTTCCAAAAATGTTCTAAAGGACAACTTGTTCACTCCTGCATACTAGAACAAAGTTGAGTTCATAACAGTTACATTATTCATCTATGCCTGTTTCTTTTCTATCTTTGAATGTCAGGGGGTTAAAAAATAGTGTTAAGCGTAAAGCTATTTTTATTTTTTTTTTTTCAGGGAACAAAAAGCAAATTGCGTCTTCTTACAAGATACTCATTCTGTTTTGAATGATGAAAACTTTTGGAAAATACAGTGGGGTGATTTAGCCTTGTTTGCACATGGATCTTCACATTCTGCTGGAGTGATGTTATTATTTAACAGATTTGAAGGCTCTGTAATTGTTCCTGAAGGGGACAAAGAAGGTCACTGGTTAATGGTAGCGGTGGAAATATATGACATATGTTATATATTTGTTACAGTTGGTGTATGTTTAGAGAGATGAGGCATACTCGGAGATCCACAAGATGGGCCTTTAATAATAATCAAGGAGCGAAAGCACATACACACATAAACATGAACGAGAACGGACCATGAGTGAAGGCAAACACAAGGTAAAAATACATGTGACTAACAAAGGAACTAAACAAGGTGATGGGATGATCACCAGGAGGAGCCAGGCGAAACCGTAGGTGCAGGCTGGACGACGTCTGACCATGTCAGAGCCTGTGGGACGAGGGAGCCCGGTGGAGTCTTGAGGCTGAGGGTATCCGGTGGAGCCAAGGGAGGGAGGAGCCACGGTGAAGGCGAAGCGTCGACAGGCCGCGGTGGAGTGTTGGACTCGAAGGCTGGAGGCGGAGCCAGGAGAACCTCAGTCCACGGTGACACTGGTGGCCTGAAGCATCGAATCGGATCCATGCGTTTACGTGATGGAGTTGATGAGAGGCTGAAGGGTACCAGGGGAGGCAGAGATGATGAGATGGTTTGAGGAGGCGGGAGAGGGAGGTTGGGAGGGAACACAGGGCTGGACAGAACCTGCAGGGGCATGGACAGTTCTGACAGTTCTGAGCTGGACGGGACCAGCGGGGAGACAGACAGTTCTGAGCTGGACGGGACCAGCGGGGAGACAGACAGTTCTGAGCTGGACGGGACCAGCGGGGAAACAAGACAAGGGGAATTTACCTCCACAAAACACATCCAATAAATCCAGAAAAGCTTCTGTGGACATGACGATGCCATCCACCGTGGTGATGTTGTGGTCGGGGCTCTCTTCCCAGCCCTCGAACTCCACTAACACTCCCTCGACGGCACACGATGTAACGGGCTCACGCACCTGGTCAGACACACCTAGCGGTTCACACTCCGGGGCGACGACTCCTTCCGTCCTCTCTTCAGGTTCGGTCTCAATCGTCCCGGCAGGTCGATCTCCACGGTCTGCGGTGGGCTCTCGTTTCTCCATCGTGCACGTAGTTGATGGCGCATGGTTGGTCTCTGGATGTGGCGTGGCTGTCTCGGCGCCGGCTGGAGCGGCTAGCTCTACATTTTTCTTCTTCCTCCTTCTTCTGGACCCAGCGGAGGTAGGTGGGTCCAGCAGGACACAGGGGAACAATTCACTGGAGGGGTATGTGGAGGAAGACAGAGCTTGACAAACTGGCCAGGCCGCCCGTGTTTCCGGGAGGACTGGACGAGAGTCACACTTATAATCCTGAACCTCTTCAACAAAGAATTTGGAGCCATTTAAATACAAAATTAAATTAATAGTATAATTTAAGGAAACATAATCGTCAGGTTCATCAAAGCAGATTGTGTTCTTGTCCAATCCGTCCAGAAACAGGGCGATCAAACGAGCATCTGACCAGTTTGTCAAATAAGCTAGCTCTACAAACTCCTCCACATACCTCTCCAGCGAACGTCCCACCTGAAAGAGCCCAATGAGATGCTCCGCTGCCGACATTGGTGAGGGAGGCATGGGAGAAGCTGCAGCCTCAGGGATGAGGAACAAACCCATAGTGTTGTTGGATCTCCAGCGGTATTGGTCCGTTCTTCTGTTACAGTTGGTGTATGTTTAGAGAGATGAGGCGTACTCGGAGATCCACAAGATGGGTCTTTAATAATAATCAAGGAGCGAAAGCACATACACACATAAACATGAACAAGAACGGACCCTGAGTGAAGGCAAACACAAGGTAAAAATACATGTGACTAACAAAGGAACTAAACAAGGTGATGGGATGATTAACGAGACACAGGTGGATCAAATGAACTAATCAGACGGACTGGGGAAAAACTAGGTCACAGGACACAGTACATGTAACAATATTATTATGTATTTACGGTTATAATAACAAAGTGGCCAACAGAGAAATGTTAGAGAAGTTGGGTAATTTGGTTAACGAATGGAAAGTAATCTACAAGTCAGATAATGTGATAATGGGAGGAGACTTTAATATAGCCCCTGATTCATGGTTAGACCAAAAACCCCAAAGAAGTTCACATTCTGTATATAATGATACTATATTGAATTTATGTACTTTAACAAATGTGGTTGATTATTGGAGGGTATCTAATCCAAACAGCATTCATCACTAGATTATTGGCTTATTTCTAGTGAATTATGTAATAATGTCTTAAATTGTATCATTTCAGTTTCCCCACTTACGGATCATTGTATGATTACTCTGTCCGTATCAATTTCAAAGAAATCTCAGATCTCTCCTAATATTTGGAAGTTCAATAACGATTTGTTAAAAAATGACAACTTTTGTCAAAAGGTGAATTCTCTCATCGAGGAGATTGAAAAGCTTGATATGTCTTGCATGAATAAATGGGAATGGTTCAAATTTAAGGTCAAACAAATAGCCATTGATACAGGAAAGCTCTTATCAGTGATGAGAAAACAAAAACAAAAGGAATTGATTGGGAATTTATTGGCAGTTAATACACAAGTATCACCAGAAAACACAGAAAAACTACAAGTCTTGCAATCTCAATTATATGAGTTGAATTCAGAAAAAGCAAATGGAGCTTATGTCCGTTCAAGAGCCCGGTGTATTTTTTATAAAGGAGAAAAAAATTCATCATATTGTTTCGGCCTTGAAAAACAAAGACAAAAAAAGAAAAAAATTACTAAGCTTAAGATTAATGATACTATAATTGAAGATCAAAAAGAAATTCAAAATGAAATTTGGCTTTTCTATCGTAACATTTACAAATCTAAATACAAAAAGGCGGATTGTGATTCTTTATTTGAAAATATTAGAGATAATATAAAAAAATTAAACGAAGAAGATTAAATTTTAATTGACAATGAGTGGACTTCAGCGGAAATGGATGGCATTAAAACAAATGAAAACTGGCAAATCACCAGGTAACGATGGTTTGTCAATAGAATTTTTAAAACATTTTTGGAAGGATATATGGGAATTGTTATTTAATGCATTTTTAGAATGTATTCAGAAAGAGAGTTTATCGCCTTCAGTGAAAATAGGATTAATAACCTTGCTGCCTAAACCAAGAAACAACTACTGTCATTAGATAATTGGAAACCGATAACTCTATTATGCACCGACTATAAATTACTTGCCTTGGTATATGCTAATCGTTTAAAAATGTACTTGGTAAACTTGTAGAGGAGTTTCAATCAGCATTCATTAAGGGAAGATATATCCAAAATCATATTAGACTAGTACTGGATATGATTGATTATAATTCAATGATACAATCAGATAGTCTTATTTAATTTATAGATTTATTTAAAGCATTCGATACCATGGAACATGAATTTATATTTACAACACTTAAAACGTTTGGTTTTGGGGAAGGGTTTTGCAAGGTTATTAAAATGTTATATAATAATATTTATAGCTATATATCCCTCAATCCTGGAATGACTCCTAGAATTGAGATCTTATGTGGAATCAGACAGGGTTGTCCAATTTCCCCCAAATTGTTTATACTTTGTACTTAAATGTTAGCCTATACCTAATTGTCAACCATCCTCAATTAAAAGGTATAACCATTTTTGATTATGAGTATCGAATTAGCCAATTTGTTGATGACACAGTAATTTTTTAAAAGACAAATCTATAATTGAGAAAGCCTTAAACATTATTTCAGTTTTTTTCAGGAGCATCTGGCCTATGCTTAAATCTAAAAAAATGTGAACTGTTACCTCTGTATTCATGTGATGAGGAAAGTATAGAATCCATTCCGGTTAAATCTGAAGTGAAATACCTTGGTTTAACAATATCTAAAGATTCAAAATCAAGAGAATTATTAAACATAGAGGACAGAATCGATAGTATGAAAAAGTTTCTTAATCACTGGCTTATGAGAGATCTTTCCATTATAGGCAGAATCCTTTTGACAAAAGCAGAAGGCATATCTAAACAAATCTACCTATCTTATTCTATCTTATTTGTTTCCCCTCAACTAATTAAAAATGTTAACTCTGTAATGTTTAATTTTATATGGAAAAACAAAACTCATTATATAAAAAAATCCCAGATGATTAAAGAGTATAAAAATGGAGGTCTGAAAGCCACTGAATTTGAATCAATGATTGGAGTCCTCAAACTGAATTGGATAAAATCATATTTAACACAGCCTAATTCAATGTGGTTTCATATACCAAAGTGTTTATTCAAAAGAGTCGGAGGACTAGAATTTTTGATGAAATGTGATTTTGAGATTTCTAAATTGCCTATTAAGCTTTCAAATTTCCACAAGCAGATATTGCAATACTGGAAAATGATATTTACTCACAACTTCACACCACATTGTTCCACCCTGTGGAATAATAGGACCATCACGATAAATAGGAAGACATTATTCAAACAAGAGTGGTATGAGAAAGAAGTTTTATATGTGGCTGATTTGATTGATGAAGCTGGTTAGTTTATTCAGTATAATTCATTTATGGAGAAATTTGCGCTAAAATGTTCTTTTAGAGAATTCAATAGTGTGTGTGTAGAGCAATCCCTCTCTCACTGAAACAGCTAATATAAAACACCCTTACATATTCGAATGTATCTGTTAAATTGCCTGAGTTGAAGATTGGAGAAGTGTACATTGCAGATGAAAAAGTGTAATAACAAAGTAATAGCATACGTTAATGTAACCATCAAAGAGACAATATGTGATCTTGTGTCCTTGTGTTCTTGCTCTACGTCATCATCAACCGTTGAACTTTAATTCCAATACTCAAGAACGTAAGAACAGAGGACGCATGAAAGTACCAGATTTGTTCTTGGTATCGACAAAGTCACTGGAAGGCAAGCTTGCAGCTTTTAGCCAGAAAAAGCATAACGGCTAATGCTAAATCTCCGCCTCTGGTGGTACACAGGGAAGGAGACAGGGAAGCCTGCATTTTTTTTATTGGAATATAAAAAAGAATCTTAACATTGACAAAGCATGTAACACAAAGGCTACTCATTTTCATAAATACATGTGGTAAAATAAAAAGAGATAAAATTATGTGAAAACAATATCTATAAAAATATGAAAGAAATCTTTTAATAGGTTATGACATTTGTTTGTGATGTTATGTTGCATTTATTGTGTATTAGCCTCTTATAAGATGCTGGGACTGTCAGTTGAGCAACAAGATCGCAGCACATCTCAATTCTCAAATGATGCATTCTCTGTCCTCACGTCCTTCAGAGTCAGCTGGCACGACTGGACTCCATGAGAACGCAAGTCCATTCTCTGTGTTCTTGAAATTGAGAAACAGCCCATCACTATTTATTTGCATTTACTGTTAATCAACATGCAATATTTATAGTCTTGAAATTTCACAGCCCATTCACTCTACAGGCACTACTCTTCTACATTATGGTAACCCTAAAAAACTTCAACATCACAGAAACAACTTTACATACCAAAATAACAGAACATTAAACAATAAGACACCTTCCCCTGTATTAATCTTGTACAAAAACACACAAAATAACACTCAATTCCAACATTTATTCTCCCTTACAGAGTGTGACACAAAGCATGCTGGGAATTTGAAATCTGTTGCAACTCAGTTTAATATTGAATGGACTCTTCTGATAACGTCTGTAACATCAACAATGGCATATCATGGATGACGTCACTTTATATCACTCAGTAAACGTAAAAAATAATTAAAGTATAAGGGTTTACTCAAAAATGTTGTGCTACACAAAAATAAAACTAAACTCCTCGTTCAGAAAATGTAATTGTTTTAAGTTGCATCAATGATTTAACAGACTTTAATCAATCTTTATAAGTTAGTAGTACTATCCGGGTTTACAGTGCAGCAGAGACTGTTTCAGCTTCTTCTTAAACTCCTCACACATGAACACATAGAGAATGGGGTTCAGACAGCTGCTGAGATGAACTAGGCAGTTTACAAAAGGTCCTATGTAAATTATTACAAAAAAAAATTCATTCCACTCATTCTCGAGTGCAATTACAGTACACAGCTGGTGAACATGAAAAGGAAACCAGCATAAGAATAAGGCCATGATCACAGATATAATGACCCCAAAAGACTTAAGTTTCTTTCCTCTTTTGAGACGTTTGGCCCGCACTCCGATAGCAATGAATGAAGATACAATGATCAGGAAAGGGATGAGAAAACCTACCATAAACCTGTATATGACCAGAGACTTGAAGGGTTCTAAATTATAAATGCATTGTTTATGCATTACCAAACGGTTGATGACAAAGGGAATGCTGCAGAGGATGGATAAAACCCACACAAGTGCACAGATGATCCTGGCTTTGACCAAAGTTGACCAAGTGAACAGGTATCCATCAAGACTGATAGCAGTGAGCAAAAAGATGCTGACAAACATTTTTAGCACCGCCACAAAGCTGACAAACTTGCACATGAAGTCACCAAAGTGCCAAACCATCCTGTTAAAGGCAATAACAATGTAGAAGATGATTATGAAGTTGAAGATGAAGTCTGCAATCGCCAGGTTGAGAAACCAAATGGAGTTGACGGTCGTCTTCATTTTGTAGCCAGTCACAAATATGATGAGCCCATTTCCAACGATACCCAGAGCGAAGGTGACAAAATATATGAATATATTGAAGATTTCAATGCTTGATAAAGGTTCTGTCTGGGTTGTTGCATTAGTCACATTCTCTGCACAAAGAAAAGAGAAAGTTTATTCAGAAATCCAACTCATTCAGTTCACAAATTCTGACTCAGCTGACTCAGCAATCCAGTTTTTAATAGCTCACTGGAGTTGGAAATGGGAATGGAAGGATTTTCTTGAATTATGTCTTTAAAATCATTTTTGGATCATTATTATAGCTGTCACAGTTCCAGTCATTCCCGGACTCCATTTCCCATAATCCTCCCTGCCAATCACCTGCACTCACTCCACCAATCAGCAATCACTCACACCCAGCTGCAGCTCATTACCTGGACTATTTAAGCCGCTCACATCCTCACACTCAGGTCAAGGTCTTGTATTACTACGGTTTGCATTTCTGAGCGTTTGTCATTGTGTTTGCCTGCCTGTTGGTAACCCAGTCTGTTTCCTGTCTACAATTCTCTGCTGCCTACCCTTTGGACTATTTGCTCTGTCTTGGACTTATGTTTGATATCTGCCTGCCCTGATCTCCTGCCTGTTCTACGACTACGATTCTGTCTGCTCTCTGCTGTACCTGTCTGCTGTTGTTTGCCTATCTTACTTTGAACACTGTCTAATAAAGCCTGCTCATGGATCCCACGTCGAGTGACTACTCGTTACAACAGCTCTGATTTTTCAGTATGAATCTTATTATTGTTGTTCAAATTAGAACCTTAGTTACCAGTCCATTGTTAATCATGTTCAAGATTGGGCTAAATCATGTTTAATGCATAATCTAAATGCATAATATAAATATTGATTTTATACAACAGTTCAAAAAACAAGAAGTTCATATTGAGTGACTTATATTTTAGACAGAATATTGCCTGTTTTTGCTCCATTTCGCCAATGTAAATTGTTCGAAACAAGCTACGGGACTGTTTTGCATCTCTGAGCAACACATGTGAGATGTGTCTAGGTGAAGACAGTAGGTTACAGATGCACTCTCAGACATGCAGTCAGTCTCAGGCTTTGCGCTTTTTGCTGTGACGTCACACACATAACTCGTTGGATCACAGAATTTGGCACAACACCGGAAATAAGCTGACAGAAAACGAAAATAGATTAATTTACCTTTACAAACAAAGGCTAGCTCATTTAATATGAGCGCTGCCTGGTAACACTTTACAATAAGGGTAGCCTGCTTGAATAAACATATAGGCCTACCTGAATTAATACTTCATTCAGCATTAACTAATGAATTTTGAAAGCATGAACTAATCATGTTAACCACCTGTGCTGGGTTGTGTCAACAGACGAGACAATGATCATGTATGGACAATAGTCAGAGATTGTGAAAAACATCAAACATAGTCAATATTAAGAGGATTTGGCATTTCCAATTAATGTAGACCTGTTACATTCTTCTAGTCTATTGTTATAACTATTAGGTAAGGCTACCTTTATAATTAAATTAATACTATTATAATAAATTTGCCCCGCAAAAATTTCTAAGCGCATCACCGCATAACTGATGTGCTGTGAAGATAATAATTTTCATATAATAAATTATTTGTGCCTCAGAGCACGCAGATGAAACAATACTAAATTATCTTGCATTCGTGAATGCAATCGTGTGAGACGCTTCAGGGAGGTAATGGACTATATGCACGGAGAGTTTTTTAGAACTTCCGCAATAATATAAGCCAGCTCGAAAACTTCCTGTGAGATGTCATTTGCTGGTGTGTTGAGCATCAGTAGTGTAATACTTAGTTTATAATCAGAATATAGTCACTTAAATGGCAAAGCATTAATTTAGTTATTCAAATGTAAGAAAGCATAAAAAATAAAGGGGCACAACCTAATGCTTTTTGACTTTCTCAGTTTGTGTAAATCTACTTAGGGTTCAGAGAATTTCTTTTGTTCCATATTAATTTCACACATGTCTGGTACAAATGTGTGGCATTGTTTCAATAATACAGTGTATACTTTTTGATTCATTTACCCCGAAAGAAGGGAAGTGACATGTGACAACATGCCCCACAGGTGGGGCACGTTGTAATATGACCATATGATAGCTAAAAATTTTATCTGACTTAATTAAAAAAATATACATGACAAACTAAAATATTTTGTCAATAAAATACAATAATTATTTTTTTCATATAAAATAATAGCAATTTTTTAGAAATTCAAATTTAAATAATTTTGTAGTTTGACAATGAACATTCTGCAAAACACACCTATACAGCAATACATGCAAACAGATGAAGAAATATATTCAGACATTCAGAAAAACAGAGCTGAACAAAACAGCTCTCATAGAACACAAGACATAGATGAGCTTGTTCTGGTACAAACGCTGAACGTTTCTTGAAATAATATTTTCTGGATGTTCAGGACTTCAGGTTCTTCCTCCCAGTCTTTATTCATCTTTTTTTCCATAGTTTATCAACAGAAATTCATAAAAGTCGATTATGCCAGTTGTATCGTAACTGTATAGAATAGTATAGCTCTAATAGCGGGGCACATAGTACCGCAGTGTTACAACGAACCCTATCTGCACAACTGGAATTAAACCTGGTTAGTGTCTTCTAATAGTTAGTGAAGCATTAAAAAACTACCCGACCTGCTAAACAAGAGATTGGAGATTAAAATAATATCAGTTTTGTCTAATTTTAAAGTGAACCGGAAGTTGCAAATGACTTTTCTCCAGTGTTGCGACGTATTTCCAAGTAAAACGGAAAATTGAATAGAGGGCAGTTTTACTTTAGTGCTCCTCCTCTCCATATCTCGCTCATAGCAGACACATGGTTGCAGAGAAGTGGTTTACGCGTTTTCAACCCAAGCCGTCAAACTGACGGAAGTAACTTTTCCGATTTTGATTAAAGATTACCGCGACAAACAATTTTTTTCTGTGTATTAACTTGCATGGATTAATTGTTTACCACAAGACTAGTAATATGCACTAACAAAGTAAATAAGGTTAATTTTGATTTCATGTGTACTTGAAGGTATTATTAACAGGATGGCTTGTAAAATATAGATGAAAAATTAGCTTAAGTAAGAAACTTACTTTTATATTGTTAAATAAATGTTCAGTGATATATTCCAAAGATTGTTAAATTTTGGCGCATTTTTTCTATATTGTCGATATGGCAACTAGTAAATACCATCCCTGCGTTCCAATGTCCATACTATCCATCCTAAATAGTATGTGAGATTAAAATAAGTGTGTACCAAAGCATAGTATGTTGAAAAGAGTATGGATGGTCTACTATTTCCGGTAGATTTTCGAAGTGTGCACACTATAGACCTTATGTAGCCCCACCCCTTTTCAGCGCTGCGCTCGTTGTCTTTTGACTTCCGGTTTGTATTTCCACAGCGATCTTACATTTATGAATGAACTGCTCGTTTTAAAATCCTCCGGGTCTACTGACATTTGTTAAGACATCTGCTTTAAATATAACAATGATCATGATAACTTTCATTAACTCTACAACAAGTAAATCCACTTAACCAACTAATTATTCTTTAACAACGATGCCATAGAAATGTACAGAGCTAGTTCAAAGACAATTTTATAAAGATGGCGGCGCGCTTGTTTCTCTGGTAAATAAGGTCTATAAAGGCTAATATTTTCCACAACCCATTGCGCTTTGGACAAGGATTCAGTTCAGAACTACAAACATACTTAACGTCTGTTAAAGATCACTTCATCTGGAAAGCATCTGCTGTTTACAAACATCTGATAGACGTCTTTAAGATGTCAGTTTTACATACATTCTAAATCATAAACATCTTAAAGACGTCTATTTGACATCTGATAGGAAACGTCCTATAGACATATTGCAGATGTGCTAACACTCTAAAAAATACATCTTCCAGACGTAAACACACACATCAAATAGACATCTCAGAGATGTACGTGTTCTATCAGGGATGGTGGATATGCGCGATCGACACTGAGGTTTGAGTGACTAATAATCAGTTCAACCTGATAGAAAATATATAATGGTATCCGTGTTATTTTTCATCTGCAAATACCAATGTGGACTTTTATAAATATCCGAATGGCCATTAACTTTTAAATGCATCATTATGCATTAATATGAGGAGAGCTCTCCACATGAAAAACCCGCGACTGCAGGCCAGTTTACGGTGACAGGATGCGACAGAGTGAAAAGACGCGATTGCATGACGTGATAGTATGTCCCAAAGCTTGTATACTCTTTTGCTACACACTCAAAAGTAAGTACTTTTTGTTCACAGAAAGAGTACATACATTTAGGGCGTAGTATAAGTAGGCGAATTGGGACGCAGCACAAGTTTCTTCATGGTACCGTGTGCGGAAGTATTTAAACCACGTGTGTTACAACTAACCCCGTGTTAGTTTGTGCCCCGCATTCCCCTACAGTGTTCCTCGGCTAAATTCAATTCGACCATCAGTTTTCACACTTTTATGTGAAAAAAGCTTCAAAAATTAAATATTTATTGTGCACTTTAGTTAGATTAATTAAATAAAATGTGTGTTTTTACAAGTGTGCTGAAATCATTGATCTTGTGCTGCACTGACTGACAACTGCTGTTATTACAAAGGGAAAGTGCGGGCTTTCTGTGTCATTCATTCACAATAAAAGTTATTGTTTTTCTTAAGGTTTTGTGAGTACTTCATACTTCACATTAACAAAATGTATTTTTAAACGTAGTTATTTTATAATGTTTAATATTTAGTCAAAAACGAAGTGAAAAACGATTAGAGGAAATGGCTGATATATGCTCAAATAAATGCCACTTTGCCGCCACCTGCTGGTTAAAGTGGTAATTATTGTCTTTTTTTATTTTTAAATAAGTGTTTTCTATCAAATGTTGAATTTCCTACATTTTTAAATGTTCGGTTTTACAAAGGGGACAATCTCAGAAGGATGAACAAATAATGTTTGTTGTCATCACATTAAAAATAACATTTGAAGTGCTGGGGAAAAAAAAATGCTTGTGCATGTCTAAAGCCCCGTTCACACCACCAGCGACTTTTTCGCTGCATGTCGCTAGTCTCCATACTGTGAAGTCGCTTGTGGGCGTTCCTAGTGCTGTCGCTCTAATATCATTGGTAGACTGCACGTCTGATCATATCTATAGAAAATGCAATCACAAATGATATATAAAACTAAGAAATCGTTCTAATTTGACAAGGAATTAGGTTTAAAATAATTAAAAGTAACATTCTGCTGTTGTAGAGTGTTGTGACTGCAGAGCTCTGTGCATTAAATCATTAACTAGATTAACGATCGGTCTATCAACAAATTAAACTCACTCATACTGTCAAAAAATACTAAAACGTCATTTGAATTTGACAAATAATCAATTTTCTTGTCCCTAATAATCAACACAATGCAAGGGAAACTGCAATATGAACTGCAGCAGTGCTAAACTGCTCAGAGCATCATATAATTAACAACACAAAATGTATGAATCAAACTCACAATACTGCCGACAGTTTCTTTTCCACGCATCATTTTATTATATCCATGTATGTACATTCAAATCATATAAAAAAGTGAAATCGCTCCGGAACTATTCGTGTCTTTCTTGCCTGCACTCGAGATGGTGACGTGAGCTCCAGAGAGCTCCACTCCTATTGGTTGTCGCTCGCGAAATTCGCTCCTGATTTGTATAAAGTTGCAATATCTGAACTTTTGTCGCCTGTCTCCCGTCGCTTGACACGCCTACATTCTGTCGCCAACGGTAACTATCGCTCTTGTCGCCGGAAGTCGCCAGCGCTCCATTGAAATGAATGGGATCCTGTCGCTTTGTCGCTGCGTGTTCCAGGCAACCCGTAACCTGTGTTTTTCCAAACTTCTACCCAAAGTGCACTGGAACAGCAGTCAAACCCATGATTTCCCACCAGTGAACTCGTACTAGATCGATGTACTCCCAGTTACAGGTCCTAGTGTCACATAGCCCACGAAACATGGCAGCCCCTACGGCGGCGTTTATGCAAGTGCACAGTAAAATAACGTAAAATAAAAGGTATAACAGCTTCTCATGCCTTCTCTTTTCCTCCTCCATTTCCCTCAAATAAGCAAGGAGTAAGCACCTTTGGCGAGCATAAGCCCTGTACGGTCCGCCATGCTGGTTTGTTTATACTCAGGCAGTTTGGCTTGACTTACCTGGAACGCTACAAAGTTGTGAGTCGTGATTTGAAGTCGTGACTTACGGACTCAAAAACCTGCCTGGAACGCAGCATAATTACAGACACAGTGTTTTTAAACAGTCCCAATAGCTTTGTCTTTATTGCAATCAATTAAACTGGTTTATTGGCAAATTAGGTAAATGTGATAACTGCATTAAAATATTAATACAACAATAAAAAGTCAACCATTGATGGTTTTGTGTCGATGTGCAGCGACTACAGAATGAACAGCTAACAGTTCACCGGAAATGCCCGAGCTGGCTTAACGATCAACCAGGAAGTAACCGCGCATATAATCCATTAGCCTATACCAAACCATTTTAATGACAGACTTTGCTCAGGCATTACAGAATGACCAAAACAGCATTTCAGATACTGTGCAACGAGATCAGTCATGCCATCAAGTCACATGTCTTTTTTGATGTGCATCAGGGAATTTATTTGGTGTTTCTATTGTAATTTATGTGCATGTTTTTGTGTCGCATAAAAACAAAAATACCCTACTCAATTGAGCACATACGTTTTTTGTTTGTTTGTTTATTCATTTTTTTATGAGCATTTTTAGAATTATGTGTATTTTGCTGTTTCCATCCAGCGTTTTTAATGCTATATCCCAAAATGAGCATAAACATGTGGATGGAAACAAAAAAGACTGTGACTTTGTGATGGGACGGCATCTGATATGCTGTTTTGGTCATTCTGTAACGACTGAGCAAAGTTATTGTTTGCCTGCGATGAAGATTTGTATTAGATGAACTGCGTATGCTGTCTGTGAGCAATTCCACAGGTATCGATTTTATTTGATTTCCAATACAGCAAAAAATAGCAGACATTTTACAACCAAACAGATTACTTCGCCATGATAACAAAGTATGTAGCAAGTCTTTACTGTTTTTTATGGACATATATATCTTAATTTACACATTAAATAAGCTACGATTGTTCAGAGAGTATGAAATGAACACACACTTGCGCAGTGGCAGTGCCGGTGACCTGTTCGTCTTGAAAATCAACGTCTTTGTGAAGGTACAGTTAACCAGTTTACATGCGGCTGCAGAAAATTTGATTACATTTTGGAGAACAGACGGAAGAAGATCTTTTAATGTGTATTTGATGATTGTGTGTTCAGATGTTTAGCTGTATATGTTATTATTAGACAAGGACATGCAATGATATTTGGGCTACAAATGCCAGAAATAATGCTTGTCTCTTCTGTGTTTGTTGCAAAGATATGTAATTATGATAATAATTTAAATATCCATCTAAAAAATAACATGCTATTGTATTGTTGTAGCTATACACACACACACACACATTATAGGCCTATAGTATATATAGTTACAAAGTAACTAGCTACTTGAGTAGTTCTACTGGATACTTTTTTACTCTTACTCAAGTAACTATTACGATTATTACTTTCACTTTTACTTTGAGTAAATATTTCTAGTTGTACTTTTACTTGAGTTGCCTACAGTTTTTGGATACTCTACCCACGTCTGATTCTGAAGTGTCAAAAAAAATGAAACGAATCGACATGAGTGGAAAAAAATGCTTCTTTATTTGATCAATTGACAAGCGATTTTACATTTAACTAAAAAACAGTATTTTACATAATTTCTGCTGTCTGATTTCATCTTTAAAGATATATTTTGTCTTGTCATGTATGAGGAGTCTGTTAAAACTATTGAAGAAATAAACTTTTGGTATTATCCTAAAACTTTGTGACCATTACACTGGCAATCAGTCAATAATGTGGAAATCAGTATTCCGAATTGTGACAAACATGATCATGATTGAATTGTGAATCAAAGCAATGAAGTCACAAAATTGGCTAACTGACTGAGTTTTGAAAACATGATAAATATTGAAAAATGCTCTTATCAACTGTTCTAAACTCAATAGTAGAGATAGTTCACCATTAAATGAAAATGTTTGTCATTATTTACTCACCCTGGTGTTGTTTTAATATGCCCATCTTTCTTTTTTGGATCACAAAAGGAGAATAATAAAAAATAAGTAATGTCCCACTCACGTTCATCCATAATGTTTGTGAGGCTCTGTTAGCACCATAGTTCACTCCAACTCACCCAGATAAAGCACATAAGTTGTGAAAATCAAGATTAACTAAAACGCGACATGAAATACAATCCATGTACTTTTTTTCCTCTGAGGTAAATATATCTGTTGTGTTCGTTGCAACAAAAAAATATCACATTTCACATCTGTCAACTGTCATTCTGACTATCATTTCACCAAATGACATCTTAACACTTTGCACAGGATCATTCTGCTACTTTTGTGTGTTTTTAAAATCTTGATGCTGGTCACTATGTACTGCCATTATATGGATGAGTGCGAGCTGGACATTTTTTGAAAATTCTCCTTTTGTGGTCTCAAAAAGAAAGAAGGGCATACAGCATTAGAACAACACCAGGGTGAGTAAATAATGACGTGATTTCCATTTGAGGGTGAACTTTCTCTTTAATGTTTTTGCAGTGTAATGGTGGAAAAGGCCAATTCACACTGCACTGACAGACGCAGATCAATGGCAACAGTCACCAAATTACAGCATGTCAAAAGCAAAAGCATTCAAGAGAAAGTTCACACTAAATGAAAATTAAGTCATTATTTACTCACCCTGGTGTTAATACTGTATGCCATTCTTTGATTTTCAGACCACAAAAGGAGAATTTTCAAAAAAAAAAAAAAAAAAAAAAAAAAAATATATATATATATATATATATATATATATATATATATATATATTAGTCAAACAAATTTATTCAGATAAAATAAGACAAGATCTCAGAGATAAACTGTGTCAGAAAATATTAATCTTAATTATGTCAGACAACTCTTAAGCAAAACATGGTCAGGTCAAAGCGTCTGAATATTTTTTTGATCTTTGGGTTTTATCAATTTTACTGGTAGTCCACTGTATGAAGAATTTTTGGGTATAATATGTCACAGTTTAGTTTATTTTGCTATCCTCACCTACATCCTGAGAGGCATTTTAAAAAATATATATGTCATGTGAATAAAACATATATTCAGTTCTTACCCATTTTTGAGCTGTTAATGCACTGGGAAAAGCCGAGTCTTGATCTTGGTATGTCTTCTCAGGGTTGTTGACAGATTGTTGGTATCAGACAGCAAACCCTGATACTTGATTAGCTTTACTGGCCTTCAGCAGACTTGATGAAATGATTACAGATGTATATGGCATCACTGTGGGTAGTGGGCATGTACCTACAGCAGAGTCTTTCCTGCCACAGAATGTTCCTGTAGCTCATGGTGCTAGAATTAAATTTAATTGTATGAACTGATAAACATGTATATACCTTAAATGTTTTGGATAACAGTGCCAATGTGAATTGGATCATACAATTCTGTTTCAGTGATTAAACTGAAGTGAAAAAAATAGTAGGTTATGTTTGGTCTGAAGTAAAAATGAAACATTAATGAAACACACAAAGACAAGTGGCTACATGTTAATTGTTTATCAAGATATTTCATTAACAAAGACATTTCATTAAATTTGCTGTAATTCTAAGAACCACAGGTGGATATACCATGCAAAAACGGCAACAATTCATCTAATTTAGATAATTTTATCTCATTGGTTTTAAACAATTATTAATTAAAATGAACTTTCCTGAGGAGGTGAAGGTGTTTGTTGCCTAATCATCACCACGAGGACAGGAAACAGACTGGTTGGAGACCGAATAGTCTGCTTCAGTCTCGTTCCCGTGATACATGGAAGTTAAAGCCCATGGGAAATATAGTGCAGTTTTCAAGCTGAAACAACAATTATATTGGTCATTTAACTTTTATCCTAGTTGAGGACAAAAAATCTTATTTTTTCTTGTTGTCTGGACAATCTATAAAAGTGTGTTTATGTCCACAAAAAAAAAAAAAAAGTTTGAAATAACTAAATAATTTTACTGTGTAGTAATTAATAATTAATAAATGTTAAATTTTTTAAGTTAAAGGATTAGTCCAGTTTTAAATACACTTTTCCTGATAAATTTACTCACTCCCATGTCATCCAAGATGTTCATGTCTTTCTGTCGTCAGTCGAAAAGAAATTAAGGTTTTTGAGGAAAACATTCCAGGATTTTTCTCCTTACAGTGGATTTCAATGGCTACCAACAGGTTGAAGGTCAAAATTACAGTTTCAGTGCAGCTTCAAGGGCTTTGAACGATCCCAGATGAGAAATAAGGGTATTCTCTAACGAATCGACCGGTCATTTTCGAAAAAAATACAACCGTTTATGCTTTATAAACAAAATATCACCTTGAACGTACTTTCCGCTTCCGCATTCTTCATAACGCTTACGCTGAATGTCCTACACCTTCCCTATTCAAGTTACGGAAAAAAACGAAACTGGCGCCGCGTTCGTTCCGTAAGTAGAATAGGGAAGGCGTAGTACATTCAGCGTAAGCGTTATGAAGAATGCGGAAGCGGAAAGTACGTTCAATGCGATATTTTGTTTATAAAGCATAAACGGTTGTATTTTTTTTGAAAATGACTGATCGATTCACTAGATAAGACTCTTATTTCTCATCTGGGATCGTTCAAAGCTCTTGAAGCTGCACTGAAACTGTAAATTTGACCTTCAATCTGTTGGTAGCCATTGAAATCCACTGTAAGGAGAATAATCCTGGAATGTTTTCCTCAAAAACCTTCATTTCTTTTCGACTGACGAAAGAAAGACATGAACATCTTGGATGACAGGGGGGTGAGTAAATTTATCAGGAAAAGTGTATTTAAAAGTGGACTAATCCTTTAAAAATAGTTTATTGTTTTTTTGTTTTTTTTCCTCATGGGATTTATTTAAACAATGTTGTAAAGCAAAGGCAAACATATCGTACATTTCAGTTCATTATAGGTAAAAGAAACATTAGTTCAGAATGATGGGCCTATTGATTGTTTGAGGTATTGGGAAACCCATGGAAATGAAATACAAATACCTTCATGGTACAGGCAAGGGAAGAGGAGCTGAGGATCTCATTTGCAGCAGATTTAGTAAAAAAAAAAATCAACATGATAGGTTTACAAACATAAAGACATAACAGGACCCAAAAAAAAATGCTGACTTTCAACACATGGTTAAATGAGGATGCAAACAAGACTCAATAAGTAACCATATGCTAACTAACAACAAGAGCAAAGGGAACAGAAACTAAACACAGGAAGGAAACAGAACCCAAGTCCACACATAGAACATAACTGTTACAAATAGGCTTACATAATACAATTGCCAATTAGTTAATAAGGCATGCATGTCAGCTATTTATACATTTCTAGTAAATCTATAATTTCCTTTGTTGTTGTTGTTGGCGGCTGTCACGGTCACTATCTGTTTCACCGTCCCTGAACTCCATTTCCCAGCATCCCTCCTCATCCACACCTGCACCCAGTCAGCTCATCATCTTCTCGTTACACGGATTCCTGCACCTGCACATCATTAGCACTTCCAATAAATACTCACTTCTCCTGCACTCCCTTGTTTGGTCTCGTCAACGTCAACTTCTATTACAAGCTCCACGACCCTCTTACCTGTGATCCACTTACCTGTTGTTCCTGCGTTCACTCCTTGTTCTCCACCGCTCAAGATCTCCACCGTCTCCACACTCCGCTGTTAACCTCTGGATCCCCTGGAAAAGACAAACGGGCAATCTCTACCAGATAAGCCCCATATGACTTTCACATTCCCTGCCTGCTTACCTGTTGTTGTTCAATAAACCTGCTGTTGTGTACATCACTTACCTCTGTGTCCCGTGTCTATGTGCTGACAGCGGCACATCAGCTTCCATCATCCGTTCTCATAATCAAACAAACAAACAAACAAAAACAATACTGTATTTTGTCTACACAGCTTCTTTATATGTTAAACTACATTACATTTTCCTTTTTTGTAAATCGTTAGCCTCATAGCATAATTGCCTAAGTCATTCATTTTCAAATGATACTTAGGCAATTATGCTATGAGGCTAACGAAATGTAATTTAATAAATGTAAATATTGGACTCTGTGAATGTTTCATTTAACCCTCAAGTGTCGAAGATTGGATCATTTCTATTCCTGTTCCACTCTGTGAATGAGATTTGCATTTGGATTGGGAATGTTGCACGAGGAGAGCCAGGTGTTCCTCTGCGAATGCACTCTCAAACACCATCACTAAAGACTGCTTGAGCTTTTTCTGAAAATCTTCACACATGAATACGTTCAAGAAGGGATTCAGGCAGCTCAGCTGTTTAAGTTGGCAAGACCGATTATGAAGAGCCCTATCTGGTCGAAAACCTTGAAGCTGGTCAGCTCGTCTGATGGGTTTGTCGCATTCATTTCATGCAACCACACTTCAAGGAATTTGTGAACATAAAAGGGAAGCCAGCAGAAGTCGGAGGCCAGGATTACAGCCAGGATAATACGGAAGGGTTTTAGTTTGGTGTTTTTCCGGAGGCGCTTATTCTGATTGCCACATATGAAGCAGAGATTATGATGAACAGGAGGAGAAAAACCCACCACAAAACACTACACTACCAGCCTCTTGTTTGTTTCAAGTTTCTGAATGTCATTTATGCACTTTGTTTGTTGTGCAGAAATGGAAAGCATTTTCAGATAGATGAATAAAGGCAGGCTGCAAGCCACTGACGCTAACCAAATGAGGAGGCAAATTATCCTTGCTTTCAGGACTGTTCATTTGGTCCTGACCACACCACCACCCAGGTGAACAGGTAGCAGTCCAAACTGATCGCTGTCAGCAGGAAGGTGCTTGCAAACATATTCAACACGGTCACCAGGCTGCTCAAGAAGCACATTGTCACAAAGACGAACTCTGTGATTCCCTCCTCTGGCCATCAGAGGGCGCCATCACCAGCATACTGACACTCACACATTCACTCACACGCACTACATTTCCCACAAGCCCCGTACCTTGGCGCTAATTGTCACATCCAGCTGCCGCGCATTATCTGGACTATTTTAGCCACTCTAAACCCCACTATGATTGCAAGGTCTTGTATTGCTACGGTGTGCATTTCTGAGCATTTGCTATTCTGATTGTCTGCCTGTTATTGACCCAGTTTGTTCCCTGTTTACGATTCTCTGCTGCCTGCCCTTGGACTGTTTATTGTTTATTGGATTTGTGATTGATATCTGCCTGCCCTGATCTCCTGCCTGTATTACGACCATGATTCTGCCTGTTCTCTGCCATACCTGTTTGCCTCTGTTTGACCCCTGCCTGTTTGACCACAAACTCTATAAATAAAAGCCTGCTTATGGATCCCACTTTGTGTGATGACTCGTTACACACATAGAGTCACCAAAAGGCACCAGTCGAACCAGTCAAACTCACGGTATTCGTAAATTATATTAAAGATCAGGAAGAATGAAAATAGGAAGTCTGCTAAAGCCAGGTTCAGAAACCAGATGGTATTGACAGTGCTTTTCATTTTCAGGCCTGTGATGTAGATGACCAGTCCATTGCCAACAACACCAAACACACATTATACAATGGAGGAAAATATTGGTTTTCCTTAAGGAATTCACTGTGACATCTGCATTTCTGGTTGATGCTGTCATATTGGATGGGGCTACGGTTTGGTCTGAAGTAAAAAGAAAAAACAATGGCTAGAAACAAAACAAGTATGCAGGTTCATTGTTTATCTAGCCTATTTCATTAGAAATGCAGAGAATTGCAACAGGATATTTCAAAATGTTGAAACTGCTATATCATTTTGGTAAGAACAACAGCTGTAGGCCAACTTACTCATTTTGACAATTTTTATACTGAAAAAGAGGCTGAAAAAAATACACAGAAAAAATATTAACCAAAATATTTTTAGTTAAACTCTATATGTAAAAGAGCATTTTTAACATTTAAAGCTGAACTGAAATACTTTTCAACATACATAGAGTCCTTCAGGTGATGTTTAAGGACTGTTAAAGGAACAAATTATAGTCCACTTAATTCATTTGGACCATAATGCAGAAACCGTAAAAATGCTTAACATTTAAACTAAAACCTCAAGTGAGCCTTAAGTGAAAAGGTTATTAATCTAACCAGTTTTCTCAGTAAAAAAAAAAAAAGTAAATAATAAGTCAGTACATGCAATATGCATTAATTCATGCTTAATTGATGCACAGATAATCATGTTTTAATGTATGACTCATGAAGAAGTAAACCATCAATTAATGATTACTGCATCAGCAACTAATATAGTTTCTATATGATTAATAGATTAAGTAATATATGAATTGTTATTAATTAAATGTGTCATAATGTATTAATTCCTTAATAACATATTTTATAATAGTGTAAGTTAATGTGTTAATTACCACAGTGGGTTGAAGCCATGTACTTCAACTCCCAGTTGTCTGCTTTAATTAATCAATTAGCTAATGATTTGCAAATGTATCCTTATGTTAAGACTTTACTTGTTGAGGCACATGACTATTAACTAAATTACTAAATTGTTCATTGTTAAAAGTAATATGTCATTATGGTTTTGACATCTACACTAAGCCATGGATTTCAATTTCCAACTATCTAAAACTGTGATTCCACTGTAGATGAACTGCTGCATCCAGAACCTTGTTGTTCATGGCGTATGGATATGTCAAGTTGCTTGAGGTCAAGGATTCAAAGGCAGAATACTGAGAACATACATCCGGCCACTGCTATTTCGTAACACTGTGTCATAACATTATGATATATTTTTAAATCATTAGTTAATGATTAATTAAAGCAGACACATTAACTATTAATTATTAGATAATAAAATATGTTATTAAGGAATTAATACATTATTACACATTTAATTAAAAATAATGCATATATTACTCAATCTATTAATCATCTAAATTAATCTAATTAATCAATTAGTTCTTCATGAGTCTTACATTAACACATGATTATCTGTGCATTAGTTAAGCATGAATTAATGCATATTAGTGCACCTGTATTGTAAAGTGTTATGTTTCTTATCATCCTCTAACACTCAATTAAATATCATTTTAAGGCTAAGAGGGGAGGGGACACTATTTTTGCTTATACTCAATGGAAACTTAGAAATTCCACTTGCATATTCAATTGCATAATCTGAAGTCTGTCCAAGGTCACTCTGTAATGAAACAGTCTAGTACTGTCACAACTCATTAGTGGTACATTCAGACGTTCGGCTCATTCTTAGGAAATAAACCATTTTTATGCAATGATTTATTACAGATATAATTGTTATTATCTTACATTTCGATATAAATTTGATGTTTATTGACCTGTATTTATTTTGTACTATTTAATGGTACCCTAGAACACTATTTCACAAGATGTAACATAAGTCTAAGGTGTCCTCAGAATGTGTCTGTGAAGTTTCAGCTCAAAATACCCCATAGTGTCACAGATCCCTTGTTCCCCGGACTTCATTTCCCATGTTCCTCCTGTCCTCCACACCTGCACTCACTTCCCTCGTCATCTCCCCATCATCACAGACCATCATCACCTGGACTCCCTCGTCAGCACTCCCTATTTATATGGACTTACTCCCTTCACTCCTTGTCTGTTCTTATTTGTTATACAGCAACGACACGTAACAGAAGAACAGACCAATACCGTTGGATTTCCACAAGCATAGATGGGATTATTTCTTCATCCTGTGGCTTTGTCTCCCCCACAGCCTCTCATGCCTACATCAGTGGCGGAACGGCTCGCCAGTCTCTTCCAGGTAGGACGTTCACTGGAGAGGTATGTGGAGGAGTTTGTAGAGCTTGCTTTTCTGACTAACTGGTCAGATGCACGTTTGATCGCCCTGTTTCTGGACGGACTGGACGCGGACACTATCCGTTTTGATGAACCTGAAGATTCTTTTCCCTTGAGCGAAACCATTAATCTAATTTTGTATTTAAACGGATCTAATTTCTTTGTTGATGAGGTTCAGGATATGTGTCCATCTCGTCCAGTCCCTCCAGAAACACAGGTGGCCAGGCCAGTTAGTCAGTCTCCTTCTTCCTCTGCATACCCCTCCAGTGAACTCCTTTCCTGTACTACTCACGAGCCGCCAAGGGATGCAGCCTGGCTTATAGACTTTTGGGCTGAGCCAGTTTCTCCAATCTATTTCGAGCCCTCTGCTCCAGCAGCCGCCGCCGAGCCCTCTGCTCCAGCCGCCGAGCCCTCTGCTCCAGTAGCTGCCAACGAGCCAGTATCTCCAGTCTCAGCCGCCGAGCCCTCCGCTCCTGCCTCAGCCGCCGAGCCAGCCGCTCCATGCTCCTTCACCGAACCAGCCGCTCCATGCGCCGCCAAGCCAGCTCCATGCTCCTCCGCCCACAAATCCACTACATTCCTTGGACTCCTCATAATTATCCTAAACCTCCCCAAGTATTTTTTTTGGGGGGGCCAAGTACCCGTGGGTGGGGTACATGTGGGCACCACACATGTGGGTAGGGCTTCGCCATGGCCGCCCAAAGCTCCTGACCCGCCATGGCCGCCCACGGCACCTGACCCGCCGTGGCTGCCCACTGCACCTGACCCGCCGTGGCCGCCCGCTGCACCTGACCCGCCATGGCTGCCCGCTGCACCTGACCCGCCGTGGCGGCCCACGTCTCCTGACCCGCCGAGGCGGCCCACGTCTCCTGACCCGCCGAGGCGGCCCATGTCTCCTGACCCACCTTGGCTCATGGACCCACCCTGGAGACCTCCACTCCAACCCATGCCTCTCCCTGCACCGGCATGAGGTCTCCAGGGCGCCCACCCCCCTCCCCGGTGTTTCATCTACGGCGTGAGGCCACGCCTACCGGGAGGGGGGGGTAATGTCACAGATCCCTTGTTCCCGGGACTTCATTTCCCATGTTCCTCCTGTCCTCCACACCTGCACTCACTTCCCTCGTCATTTCCCCATCATCACAGACCATCATCACCTGGACTAGCTCGTTAGCACTCCCTATTTATATGGACTCACTCCCGTCACTCCTTGTCTGTTCTTATTTGTTATTTGATGTGTTTGGTTGCTGTTTCTCTCCGTTGTGTCAATAAATGCCCATTGTTTGTGGAAGTCCATGAACGTCTCTTCTCTACAGCAACGACACGTAACACATAGATTTTTTTTATTATACCATGTTTTAACTGCCTGTTTTGAGGTGGGATTAAAAATGCGCCAATTGTGTTCGTGTACACCTTTAAGTGCTCATGCTCCCTGCCACCAAGCTCATGACTCCCAATAAACATTGCATAAATAATAGAATAAGTTCACCACAGCAATCAAGCCGGGATGTAATAAGTTCATGGATCAATACTTCTAGGTCTTTCTTTGAAAGGAAATGTTTTAATTTGACGATGGACCGGAGATGAAAGAAGCTTCCTTTGACAAAATTTATCTGCTTATCGAATAATAAGTCAGTGTGACACTGTTTTGCAGTATCAAAGACAGGGAGCCTAATTGGTTTTCAATATTAATGACACGCAATGAAGATCCAAAAGCAATAGCCTCAGTTTTGTCCCCATTTAGCTTTAGGAAATTTTCAGACAACCATATTTTAACTTCCTCCAGGCAATAAATAAAATTTAAAATAGAATTTCCATTGCTGGACTTGACAGGAAGATAAAATTGTGTATTGTCAGCAGTGATAGGAGACATCATATTTCTGAAAGATAGAGCCAAGAGAAAGCATGTATAAAGAAAAGCAGAAGAGCCTTGTAGAACACCGGAGAGCTTGTTAATATGCTTTATTGGACCACTTCAGTCTACAAGGAATGAATATCTTCAGGACTGATTTTCTAAAAGCTTGTTTTGTTGTCCTCGTTTGTTGATGAGATGGTTGTGTCATTTGTCTTGAGACCCTGTGATTATGAGAGGCCAGAACAAGTGGAAGGGCGAGATGATCGGAAATCCAGAAGTTCTTTGGCAAAGGCTGTCTCCAGCACAAGCAAAACCCGCTAAGTTAAGAGTACTCAAAATTATTGTAGAAACCGATTACCTCAAAAAATGTAAGTAAAGCAACTCAAATCTTTTAAGTAAAGTATAATTATACATAATTAAGTCAAACTGAAATTATAAATTTTACTTTTATTTAATGTTTCAGCCCACAGTACTCAAAACTATTGTTTTTCATACGTGATGTTTCTTATTTTTCAATTATGTTGATGCAGTGGTTGTAAAACCCAATACATTTAGAATACTCAAAACATTTAAATAAACAACTCAAAAATATTTTATACTACACAAATGAAATAATTACAGTTTAATTAAAATATTGAATATACTAACACCTAATTTTTACAAATAAGTGATAGTTAGCAACATCACGCTAGTATATGCTAATGTAATCATCAAAGAGACTTTCACTTTTTACTTGCATGAACTGCAGTATTTTTAATCTTGACATTTCACAGCCCATTCTCGACCTAACTACAGGCACTACTCTTCACCATGATGGTAATCTTAAAAAACTTGAACATCACAGAAACACCTTTACATACCAAAATTACAGAACATTAAACAATAAGACATCTTCCCCTGTTATAATCTTGTGCAAAAACACACAAAATAACACTCAATTCCAACATTTATTCCCCCTTAAGGCAGGAACACACCAAGCCGACGGGTGTCTGTCGGGCAGTTTTTGTTCGTACACTAAGTTTCTCAGTGTGTTCCGCATCGTCGGCTGAAGTTGGTCCTCATCTGCTTTTTTTCGGCCGATTTGAAATGTTTAATCAGCATTGGAGCTTGTCGGTCCGTCGGGCCATCTGATCATTCTGATTGGCTGTTCAGCTACTGCCACCTGCTGGTACGGAAAGGCATTTCTTCTTATGCAGGCACAGAACAGACATGCTACTTGGCCGTCGGCTGTCGAGCGTCGGTTTGGTGTGTCAAGGCAACTTTGGACACAGACGCTGCCGACGTAAGCCAACTCCACAGTCTGCTTTGGTCACCACTAGTTTGTTGGCTTCAGCTTGGTGTGTTCCTGCCTTTACAGAGTGTGACGCAAAGCATGCTGGGAACTTGAAATCTGCTGCAACTCAGTTTAATGTTGAATGGACTTTTCTGATATTGTCGGTTATGTCGGTAACATCAGCAACAGCATGTCATGGATGATGTGACTTTATATCGCTCAGTGAACTTAAAAAAATAATAAATAAGGACAAGGGTTTACTCAAAAATGTTGAGCTACACAAAAATAAAACTAAACTCCTCGTTCAAAAAATGTAATTGTTTTAAGTTGGATCATTGATTTAACAGACTTTAATTACAGCATACTCGATCTTTATAAGTTAGTAGTACTATCTGGGTTTACAGTGCAGCAGAGACTGTTTCAGCTTCTTCCTAATCTCCTCACACATGAACACATAGAGAATAGGGTTCAGACAGCTGTTGAGGTGAACCAGGCAGTTTACGAAAGGTCCTATGTCATCTATTACTTGTTTAAAGTCACTCCACTTATTCTCGAGTGCAATTACAGTACACAGTTGTTGAACATGAAAAGGAAACCAGCATATGAAAAAGGCCATGATCACAGATATAATGACCCAGAATGACTTAAGCTTCTTTCCTCCATTGAGACGTTTGGCCCGCACTCCGATAGCAATGTATGAAGATGCAATGATCAGGAAGGGGATGAGAAAACCCACCATAAACCTGTATATGACCAGAGACTTGAAGGGTTCTACATTATAAATGCATTTTTTATCTTTTTCCAAGCGGTTGATGACAAAGGGAATGCTGCAGAGGATGGATAAAACCCACACGAGTGCACAGATGATCCTGGCTTTGACCAGAGTTTGCTTGTTTTGTGCCCATAAAATCACCCAAGTGAACAGGCAACCGTCGAGACTGATAGCGGTCAGCAAAAAGATGCTGGCAAACATGTTTTGCACTGTCACAAAGCTCACAAACTTGCACATGAAGTCACCAAAGTGCCAAACCATCTTGTTAAAGGCAGTAATAATGTAGAAGATGATGACTAAGGTGAAGATGAAATCAGCAATCGCTAAGTTGAGAAACCAAATGGAGTTGACGGTCGTCTTCATTTTGTAGCCAGTCACAAATATGATGAGCCCATTTCCAATGATACCCAGAGTGAAGACGACAAAATATATGAATATATTGAAGATATCAATGCTTGATAAGGGTTCTGGCTGGGTTGCATTGGTCACATTTTCTGCACAAAGAAAAGAGATAGAAAAACTGAATCTATTAGAATAATTCATTCAGAAATCCAACTCATTCAGTTCACAAATTCAACTCACTGACTTAGCAATCCAGTTGTTAACATCTCACTGGAGTTGGAAATGGGAATGGAATGATTTTCTTGAATTATATGTCTTTAAAATAATTTTTAAAGTAGTTATTACAGCTCTGATTTTTCAGTAGGAATCTAATTATTGTTGTTCAAATTAGAACCTTAGTTACCAGTCCATTGTTAATCATGTTCAAGATTAGGCTAAATCATGTTTAATGCATAATCTAAATGCATAATATAAATATTGTTTATATACAACAGTTCAAAAAACAAAACGTACATATGAGTGAGTTATATTTTAGATTGCCTGTTTTTGCTCCATTTTGGCAATGTAAATTGTTCGAAACAAGCTACGGGACTGTTTTGCGTCTCTGAGCAACACATGTGAGATGTGTCTAGGTGAAGACAGTAGGTTACAGATGCACTCTCAGACATGCAGTCAGTCTCAAGTTTTGCGCTTTTTGCTGTGACGTCACCCACACTCACACACATAACTCGTTGGGTCACAGAATTTGGCACAACACCGGAAATAAGCTGACAGAAATCGAAAATAGATTAAGTTACCTTTACAAACAAAGGCTAGCTCATTCAATATGAGCGCTGCCTGGTAACACTTTACAATAAGGGTAGCCTGCTTGAATAAACATATAGCCTACTAATAGGCCTACCTGAATTAATACTTCATTCAGCATGAACTAATGATTTTTGAAAGCATGAACTAATCATGTTAACCACCTGTGCTGGCTTGCGTCAACAGACAAGATGACAATAGTCAGAGATTATCAAAAGCATCAAATATAGTCAATATTAAGAGGATTTGGCACTTCCAATTAATGTAGACCTGTTACATTATTCTAGTCTATTGTTATAACTATTAGGTAAGGCTACTTTTATTATTAAATTAATATTATAATAAATTTGCCCGCAATAATTTCACAGCAAATCACCGCATAAACTGACATGCTGTGAAGATAATAATTTTCGGTAACACTTTAGAATACTGATCCTTCATTAATGAATAACTACACAGGAACACATTAATAATACATTATTAACACTCTAGTAACTACTATTAACTAAAGGCCTTGGTAACCCACTAGTAATGACTGAAGTATTACCAAATACTTAAGAAGGAATTACTAATTATTTGGATCAGTATTCTAAAGTGGAAAACATGATAACTCTCTAGTAACTACTGAAGTCATTGTAAACTTTTGATGTTTTTGTACAGTAATTCCTTATGATATATTTGGTAACACTTGAGTAATTACTACTGGGTTACCATGATCTTCACTTTAGAATACTGATCCAAATAAGAAGTAGTTACTTTAGAGTTATATAGTAACTCTTGAGTTATTACTATCCAGTACTTTACAAAAACCTCAAAAGTTTACAATGACTTCAGTAGTTACTAGAGAGTCATCATGCTTTTCCTTTTAGAATACTGATCCAAATGTGATAGAATTAACGTGAGTCGTCCTGTTGGATTGGGTTGGTTATGCTCATTGATTGTCCTATCACTGTGCAGGTATGTTTGGTGATGTTGGTTAACTGTTAGTAGTGCGCTGTTTCATATTAGTATTATCTTTGTTTAGAGCTGAAGCTTGGGACAAACCTTGCGGCTGGTGCTTGGTTGACGTGGGTTCTTTTTGCAGGTAAGTGAAACCGCTGTATACATTTGTTTAGTGCAAGATGACGTTTGTAAGGGCTGCGTCTATTTGTTTGTAGTTTCAATACATGCGGTTTCCTGACGCTACAGACTTGTTGTCTCCCGTTGTGTGCTGTATTACCATTGACGTGAGCTCACGGATGCACGCATACGGTATGTGGTTTTAAAGTTTGTTAGTGTTTATTTATAAAAGAGTGTGTTTTATGTTATTGTTAATTGTATTATAGATTGCGTTGCTGCGTATCAGCGGTTCCTTGTTCTCCCCTGTGCACGTATTTTACGCGGATTGATAGAACGAGCCCGCAGCTTTCTGGTTCACCGGTGCACTTAATGGTAACGTGTGCTAGACATCTGATTCAACCGATTTACAGTGGTATGTGTTGGAAGTGATAATAAGCTGGCACTTGGGTTGGGCTGTCTGATCTGTCTTTATATTTTAAATTCACAGGTAGACTCGCGCCTATAGGCCATTAAATCTCGTGCTGTCGGGGCTTCGTGGGAATTATCATCCAGGGGCGCTGTTGCTTTGCCTGTCATTTCGTACATTTGTGGTGTTTTTCTTTGGTTTTGTTGTTTTTGTTGTATGTTTGGTTGTAAAATGTTTATTCTTATTTCTTTTGTTTAATGTTCTTGGTTAATTTATTTTGTTGGTACAACCTTCTTATAATTCTTTATTGTATATTAAGTTTATTTTGTGTATAAAAGAGGGATTTAATATCCTTCTCCTTTCTTTTTGTTTGTTTCATTATATTGTGATTTGGTATTTATGGGTGAAAGGCATGATTAAGGGTTAAAAGTGCCTTCACATCCCTTGCATTGACGTGCTAGATGTGGTGTGTTCGTGAATTTACCAGTGATTTTGTTGTGACTATCCTCAAGTGTAACACACTATCTCTTTGTTACAGGAGCTGAGTGCTGAAGGTGGGTGGATTTTGGTGGTGGTGTTGCTTCACAAGTGCTGTGTGCAGTGGTGTGTGTGGGTGTGTGTGTGAGTGAGAGTGTTTCCACACAGGTGTAACCAAATTGTGCTGTGCTGTGGAGGCCTATTAGTGCCCTTACTCCCTCCTGTTGTGCCTCGGCTCCTGTACTTATTCCTTTGCGGTGTCTGAGAATGCAGGTCACCCATATTGCATTTTATTGAGTTTATTCATTTTTGTTTTCTATTGTTGCTTCAGATATTTTATCTTTAATAAAATTTCATAATTGTTTTACCCACGTCTTCTGCCATTTCTTGCACACGAACCTGTGTTGCCCAAGGGCAAGTTATTATCTCTGGCAAAGTGCCAGAGTGGCGTAGTCGCTTCATCGTTTATTCCATCAGTCCTCTGTGTCCTGCCACACAAATAATTAGTAATTCCTTCTGAAAGATTTGGTAATACTTCAGTCATTACTAGTGGATTACCATGACCTTCACTTTAGAATTAATTGTACATTATGCATTATTCTCAGTAATTATGAACATGTATATAGTAGTTCTTAGTAGTTCTCTGGGAGGTATGAAAAAAACAGTAGTTACTGATTAGCTAATAGTGAACTACCACCTTCAACTGAGCACTATTACTTACTAATTCATTAATCAGAGTTCATTGTTAGTTAATAGTAGTTACTAGAGTGATAATAATGCATTACTCATTTCTTCCTGTGTAGTTATTCATTAATGAAGGATCAGTATTCTAAAGTGTTACTTAATTTTCCATATAATAAATTATTTGTGCCTCAGAGCAAGCAGATAAATGCTCATGAATAACATGAATGCTGTCTTGCATTTATGAATGCAATTGTGTGAGGCACTTCAGGGAGGGAATTAGCCTATATCAAATCACTTTAACGACAGACTTTGCTCAGGCATTACAGAATGACCAAAACAGCATTTCAGATGCTGTGCAACAAGATCAGTCATGCCATGCCATCGAAAAGTCACATGTCTTTTTTGATGCGCATCTAGGAATTTATTTGGTACAAGTGTTTCCATTGTAATTTATGCGCATGTTTTCATGTCGCATAAAAAAAAAAAAAAAAAAAAAAAAAAAAAAAAATATATATATATATATATATATATATATATATATATATATATATATATATATATATATATATATATATATCCTACTCAATTGAGCACATACAGGGTTTTTTTTAATGCACATTTTTAGAATTATGCGCATCTTGGCATTTCCATCCAGCGTTTTTTAATGCGATATCCCAAAATGAGCATAATCATGGATGGAAACAGCCGAATATTGGCTATTTCATGATGCACATCAAAAAAGACTGTGATTTTGTGACGGGACGGCATCTGAAATGCTGTTTTGGTCATTCTGTAACGACTGAGCAAAACCTGTCATTATTGTTTGTCAGCGATGAAGATCTTTATTAGATGAGCTGCGGATGTCTGTGAACAATAGACCCTTTTCACATGATGTCACACAGCTTCCTTTTGGACTTGAAGCAGTGGATTGCGGGTGTGCCTCATACGTCCTGAAAAGTGAAGCTGCGGGCTCTTTGAATTCCCCCTGGTGACTGGATGCAGTACAGGTCATAAACCTCGCCCTCTTCATGCAAACGAACAGGATTGAAGTCAAAACAAACAACAAAAAAATAATAATAATAACGCTTCAATTAAAATTTTCAGAAAGATGGTTTGGGTCATTTAAGGTAGTTGTTATCACGCTGATATATATTCAATTGTTCGTTTTTGTGATTTTAGCTAGCAATTTGGTGCTATAGTTACGGGGCATGTCGTTATGATTGACAGTTGTGATTGACAGCTTGTCTGAGGACTGTTGTTTCTAGTGGCATATTATATTGAGTTTATCTACTGAATTTTACATTGTGTATAATTTATTTATTGCGTAACATGATAATGCCCATCATCGTACGTTTTACATTCTGTTCATTACAATGGAAGGAAGCGGCGTCACGTCGTCCATCTTTTTTTACAGTCTATGGTGGATACTCACTTCCGACATAGTGGAATACTAGTGTTGCTCGAATGAAGTGCACCCAATAGTTGTACATATGCCACAAATGTGGTTAGAGGATGACTGTAGTCTCCTAATTTCATGTAAATTCAAGTCGAGGTGTTTGGCAGATCTCAAACGAACTTACTGATCAGAGAGATTTGCTGCTTAAAGTCGGAGGAGGAGTTGAATACGGAGCACTGAAGCCATACACTTTCTGCTGCCTGTATCAGGCTAACTTGCAAACAGCAAACTTGCTGTCTTTATTGCAGATGAAGCTGTTTATATGTATTTGGCAGTACTATTTGTGAAATAAACCCACGTTTCCAACATTTACGTGCAGAAAAAAAAGTTTAATTCAATGCTTAATGTAATAGCCTACTTATTTCAGTGCCTGTATGTAAAATGAAGATCAACATAAGCTTATTCTTTTTAAATATCAAAAAGTCTATTTGTTCAGTTTTATTTTGATAAATATGACATTACATAATAAAATTTGTGTTTAATATAATACTATTTCTACATGAAGACTGTTAATTTTGTAAAAACTGATTCCTGTACATGGCATTTTTACCATAGTAAAAAAACATTGTCATCAGTACTCATTGTTATAGCATTATATGAACGAAATCAAATAATTTCTCCAGGGAATAACATTAAATGAACACATACTTCCGTTTTGTATTTTCAATACACTTCTTACAAATGATACAATCTTAATTTAAAGTAATTAAAGCATTTTCCCAAGACGTCGCCAGCGCGAAGGTAAGACGGAACAACAGATCCACTGCTTTGCGGATAGGCAGGAGTTAACTGATGTCATTGTGAAAAGGGCCTATTCAAACAGATTATTACGGCACGATAAAGTATGTAAAATTTCTTCACTGTTTTTATGGACATATCTTAATTTACACATTAAATAAGCTACTATTGTTCAAATAGTATGACATGAACACACTCGGTTGTGCAGTGGCGGCACCGGCGACCTGTTCCTCTTGAAAATTAACGCCTTTGAGTAGACAAAGTTAACCAGTTTACAAGCGTCTGCAGAAATATACATTTGGTTACATTTTGGAGAACAGATGAAAGAAGATCCTTTGATGTATTTGATCATTGTGGTTTCAGATGTTCAGCGGTTAGCTGTATGTTAATATTATACAAAGAGGACATGCAATGCTATTTGGGCTACAAATGCCAGAAATAATGCTTGTCTCTTCTGTGTTTGTTGCAAAGATATGTAATTATGATAATAATTTAAATATCTATCTAAAAAATAACATGCTATTGTATTGTTGTATACATACACATTATAGGCCTATAGTATATATAGTTACTAAGTAACTAGCTACTTGAGTAGTTCTTTCACTGGATACTTTTTTACTCTTACTCAAGTAACTATTACGATTATTACTTGTACTTTTACTTGAGTTGCCTACAGTTTTTGGATACTCTACCCACGTCTGATTCTGAAGCGTCAACAAAATGAAACGCATCGACAGGAGGGAAAAAAATGCTTTCATTTTTTGATAAACTGACAAACAAAAAGGACATTTAACATAAAAACAGTATTTCACGTCATTTCTGCTGTCTGATTTAATTTTTAAATATATATTTTGTCTTGTCATGTATGAGGAGTTTGTTAAAACTGTTGAAGAAAAAAACTTTGGGTATTATCCTAAAGCTTTATGTGACCATTACGGTAGCAATCAGTCAATAATGTGGAAATCAGTATTACGAATTGTGGCAGACATGATCATGATTGAATTGTGAATCAAAGCAATGAAGTCTCAAAATTGGCTAACTGACTGAGTTTTGAAAACATGATAAATATTGAAAAATGCTCTTTTGTTCATTGCAACAAAAAATTATCGCATTCACATCTGTCAAATGTCATTCTGACTGTCATTTCACCAAACGGCAACCCATGAACACTTTGCACAGGATAATTATGATACTTTTGTGTCTTTTTTTAAAAGTTTGATGCTGGTCGCTATTCACTGCCATTATATGGACGAAGCTCGAGCTGGACATTTTTTTTGAAAATTCTCCTTTTGTGGTCTGAAAAAGAAAGAAGGGCATACAACATTAAAACAACACCAGGGTGAGTAAATAGTGACTTCATTTTCATTTTAGGGTGAACTTTTTCTTTAATGCTTTTGCATTGTAATGGTGGAAAAGGCCAATTCACACTGCACTGACAGACGCAGATCAGTGGCGACAGTCACCAAATTACAGCACGTCAAAAGCAAAAGCAAAAGCATTCAAGAGAAAGTTCACCCTAAAAATGAAGTCATTATTTACTCACCCTGGTTTTGTTCTAATGCTGTATGCCATTCTTTCTTTCTCAGACCACAAAAGGAGAATTTTCAAAAAAATCTCTCTCTCTTTCTCTCTCTCTTTCTATATATATTACAAATATATATATATATATATATATATATATATATATATTTTTTTTTTTTTTTTTTTTTTGGTCTTTGGTTTTTATAAATTGTACTGGTAGTCCACTGTATGAAGAGTTTTTGGGTATAATATGTCACAGTTTACTTTATTTTGCTATTTTCACTTACATAAATGAACTATAGTGTCCAGCACCCACTAGTAAAAATATATCAAAAATATCAAAAACATCTGAATAATTTTTGATTTGACTGTATATATATATATATATATATATATATATATATATATATATATATATATATATATATATATATATATACAATTTTAAATTGTCACATTTCCATAGAACAGTTTAAATGTTATTATATTATATTATATTATATTATATTATATATTATATTATATTATATTATATTATATTGATTTGATTGGTTTAAGCAGACACTGTGCATTTACTGTATCTTAAACAGTTTTGCATTTACTACACCCTGAGAGATGTTTAAAAAATATGTCATGTAAATAAAACACATATTCAGTTCTTACCCATTTTTGAGCTGTTAATGCAGGGAAAAGCTGAGTCTTGATCTTGGTATGTCTTCTCAGTCTTGCTGACAGAGACAGAAAAGCCTGCACTACATTGATTTGCTTTACTGATAGGCCTTCAGCTGACTTGATGAAATGATTATAGATGTACAGCAGAGTCTTTCCTGTCACAGAATGTTCCTGTAGCTCATGGTGCTAGAATTCAAATTTAATTGTATGAACTGATAAAATATGTATTTCCCTTAAATGTTTTAGATAACAGAGCCAATGTGAATTGAATTATACATTTACACTGGTGTCAAAAGTATTCACATTCATTACTCAGGTAGAAGATACTAGGGTTTAAAAATACTTCTGTAGAAGGTGAAGTATCAACTCAAGCTTTTCACTCAAGTAAAAGTGTAAAAGTACTGGTTTCAAAACTACTTAAAGTATAAAAGTAAAAGTAATGTAAGGAAAAAATGCCATCAAGGACAAAAGCTTAGGCCGCGCCACAGGGGCCTATTGTGCACTACCCCACCTCCTCAAAAAAACTTTTTTCTAAAGGCCGTAATTACTATAATGTTATATTAAAATGGTAATGTTGAAAAATTTGGGATGCACTAGGCTACCTGTTTCAGTCCGCATATATGCCCATTGAAAATGAACGCATTTTAGTACAATGCAAATACATTAAAGAACCATATATGTGGAGCGGAAGATATGATGACTATTTGCCTGTAAGTATTGTAATTGTGCAAAAAGTCAAACTTCAGAGGCACGTCATCAATAACATTTATTGGAATGTAAATGTACATCCAAGCTTAGCTGTAGGAATCTGTGAGGGCAACGGACAAGAAAATTGGTGTACCCAGGGCAGGCTTAGTAACAATCAGTGCTTAACATTAACACCCGCCAACCCGCCAAACACGGGTAGATAACAGCTGTGATGGGTAAGACCGCCACTCCTACTTGCCACTTTGGTGGGTTGAATTTAATTTCAGCTTACAACCATATGATCGTTAAAGATCGTTATATCAAAAATTACAATTCTTTATCGATTAACTTGTTGTGAAGGCGGGATAGGCGGAATCGCGCTGAATGACACACAACAGAAGCGCCCTCTTGCTCTCTCTGTTGCGCTCGCGATCGGTTCTCCTTGCGCCTGAATAGTCAAATACACGCAAACACAGATGTCAAAATGTACATACTTCTGCTATATCCAGTGTTGGGTGTAACGAGTTACAAAGTTAGTATAGCCTACTTATCACAACATTGTCAATCGCGTCGTCAAATGCTAATTTATTCAAACGTCTCTCTACCGAACTACCTACTGTAGCTTAAAGGGATAGTTCACCCAAAAATGAAAATTTGATGTTTATCTGCTTACCCCCAGCGCATCCAAGATGTAGGTGACTTTGTTTCTTCAGTAGAACACAAATGATGATTGTAAACTCCAACCATTGCCGTCTGTCAGTCAAATAATGTCAATGGGAACTCTATCAATAAGAGTCAAGTAAACACGCACACACAAATCCAAATGAAACCCTGTGGCCGTTAACTTGTACTCTGATCGCCACATACGAAGTGGAGATTATGACGAACGGGTGGACAAAAAATATATAAGATATACAACCAGCCTCTTGTGTTTCTTCCTGAATGTTATTTATGCACCATGTTTGTTGTGCAGAAATGGAAAGCGTTTTCCGAGAGATGACTTAATGCAGGCTGCAAGCGACTGACGCTAACCAAATACGGAAGCAAATTATTTTTGCTTTCAGGACTGTTCGTTTGGTCCTGACCGTATCACCACCCAGGTGGACAGGCAGCAGTCCAAACTGATCAACAGGAAGGTGCTGGCAAACATATTCAACACGGTGACCAGGCTGCTCAAGAAGCATATAGAGTCACCAAAAGGCCAGTCGAACTCACGGTATTCGTAAATTAAATTAAAGATCAGGAAGAATGAAAATAGGAAATCTGCATCTACATCTGCATTACTGGTTGATGCCGTCATTAGATGGGGCTAGAAACACACAAAAAAACAAGTATGCAGGTTCATTGTTTATCTAGCCTATTTCATTAGAAATGCAGAGAATTGCAACAGAATATTTCAAAATTTTGTTCATTGAAACTGCTATATCATTTTGAGCAACAGCTGTAGGCCAACTTACTCATTTTGACATTTTTTGTTGTAAAAAAAAGTATACTCTGTAAAAGAGTATAGAGTTTTATCCAAACTCTATATGTAAAAGAGTATTTTTGAATACATTTGAGTACATTTGAAGCTGAATTAAAATAATTTTCAACATGCATAGGGTGCTTCATGTGATGTTTATTAAGGACTGTTGAAGGAACAAATTATTGTCCACTTAATTAATCTGGAAAACATCAAGGAAGTAAATGCGAGAAAACTAAAGAAAATGTTTAAGAAACCAAAAAAATACTTAGTGTAAATGAATTAAAAAAATGCAGAAACTGTAAAACATGCTAAAAATGTACACTAAAAAAAATAGCCTTAAGTGAAAAGGTTAATAATCTTACCAGTTCTCTCTGTAAATAATAAGTAATGCGAGTTGATTGGAAACTGGTCAGTACATGTTTCTTTACTTATCATCCCCTAACACTCAGTTAAATATCCTTGTAAGGGTAAAAAAGGAGGGGGACGCTCTTTTTGCATAAAGATTGCATATTCAATTGCATAATACTTTCTGAAATTTGTCAAGGTCACTCTGTAATGAAACAGTCTAGTCCACGGCTCATTGGTGGGACAATCAGGTGTTCGGCTCATTCTTAGGAAATAAATAATTTTTATGCCATGGGTCTCCATTAGTTACTAGAGATATAATTCTACTTAATATCTTACATTTCAAATTTGATGTTTATTGGCCTGTATTTTTTATTAAACTATTTAAGATATATAAAATGTCTCCTTGAGCAATCAATTGTTAGATAGCATTTATTTTGTTGTCTGGTTTCTACTTTCTTTCAACACCTGCTTTATAGTATTCACCATAAGAGGAATTGTATTTGGGTAATGCAATGTGGTGTTGATTTTACTACAGAAACAAAGGTCAGACTTGATGATTTATAGTGCTTATGGTTCAGGGTTGGTAAACACTGCTCTTGCACAAGGAACTCGGGTTTCTCCAATCATTGTATAACTCATGGAAAATAATTAGCTTTGATCATGTGATGATGGATGGATGGATTTATGCTTATTTATTTTATTTATTCTTCATATTACAATAATAGAGCCCATATAATATAGCCAGTGTTGGAGATGCCCTGTAAAACATAATTAGTTGCCATAGTAAAATCATGGTAGGTTTAACATTGTGAGTTTTATGTTATGCCTAAAAATAAAAGTAAATGTAAACAGAATTTAGCATAAAAAATTTTATTAAAAAAAAAAAAAAAGAAAACAAGAAAACAAAGAAAAACAAGTTTAGAGAAAGAATGTTTCAGTAGGAATTTCTTCAGATTTGGTGAATGAATAAACATTAGCAAAATATATAGTAGCACTAAATTAACAGAAGCCTATTACAAATGTGGCTCAATGTGAATACAATTAAAATCAATTAAAAAGGTAAAAAAAAAAAAAAAGTATGTTGAAAATATTTTTCAGTTTCCCCAAAGCCACTTAAACATACAATAAACACACAATAAAACATTTGTATGTTTTCCACAAGAAGCATAAACAATACAAAACATTTTAGCATCCCAACCACTATAGATGCAACAACACAGTGACTCAATCAATGGTGTAAGTTTGGGGCGGGATTATCTGTTTGTCTAGCCAGTGCAAAACGGGATGTGTTCTCCTGTCTGAAAAGTCATTTTAATGGCACATAAATTACATCTTTAGATTTTCTTCAGAACAAATATGGCTTTGAACCTCTACTGATCTCACATGGGAGCAAAGTGGAGAGCTTGTTAATACGCTATATCGGACCACTTCAGTCTAATATAAGGAATGAATATCTTCAGGACTGATCTTCTAAAAGCTTGTTTTGTTGTCCTCGTTTGTTGACGAGATGGTTGTGTCATTCGTCTTGAGACCTTGTGATTCTGAGAGGCCAGAACAAGTGGAAGGGCGAGATGATCGGAAATCCAGATGTTCTTCAGCGAATGCCGTCTCCAGCACCAGCAGCAGAGACTGTTTCAGCTTCTTCTTAAACTCCTCACACATGAACACATAGAGAATGGGGTTCAGACAGCTGTTGAGATGAACCAGGCAGTTTACGAAAGGTCCTATGGCTTTTAAAAAGTTACTCCACTCATTCTCATGGGCAATTACAGTACACAGCTGTTGAACATGAAAAGGAAACCAGCATATGAAAAAGGCCATGATCACAGATATAATGACCCTAAAAGGCTTAAGCTTCTTTCCTCTTTTGAGACGTTTGGCCCGCACTCCGATAGCAATGTATGAAGATGCAATGATCAGAAAGGGAATGAGAAAACCCACCATGAACCTGTATATGACCAGAGACTTGAAGGGTTCTACATTATAAATGCATTTTTTATCTTTTTCCAAGCGGTAAATGACAAAGGGAATGCTGCAGAGGATGGATAAAACCCACACGAGTGCACAGATGATCCTGGCTTTGACCAGAGTTCGTTTGTTTTGAGCCCAAACAATCACCCATGTAGACATGCATCGGTCGAGACTGATAGCGGTCAGCAGAAAGATGCTGGCAAACATGTTTAGCACCGCCACAAAGCTGACAATCTTGCACATGAAGTCACCGAAGTGCCAATCCATCTTGTTAAAGGCGGTAACAATGTAAAGGATGATCACTAAGATGAAGATGAAGTCAGCAATCGCCAAGTTGAGAAACCAAATGGAGTTGACGGTCGTCTTCATTTTGTAGCCAGTCACAAATATGACGAGCCCATTTCCAACGATACCCAGAGCGAAGGTGACAAAATATATGAATATATTGAAGATTTCAATGCTTGATAAGGCTCCTGACTGAGTTGTTGCATTGGTCACATTATCTGCACAAAGAAAAGAGATAGAAAAACTGAATCTATTAGAATGATTCATTCAGAAATCCAACTCATTCAGTTCACAAATTGAACTCACTGACTCAATCTGGTTGCGACAATTAACAGCTCACTGGAGTTGGAATGGAATGATTCTCAGTTCCACATAAAGCTGTTGTATGTTTTTAAAATAATGTTTAGATAGTTATTACAGCTCTGATTTTTCAGTATGAATCTTATTATTGTTGTTTAAATCAGAACCTTACCAGTCCATTGTTAATCATGCTTTAGGCTAAATCATGTTTAATGTATAATCAAATGTTATTTATCTGAATTATAGAGAATAAATGTTTACAAATTCAGATGTTATGATTACAAGGAGTTGCTCATTCTTACCATGATGCCAACAGGCATCATGTCCTGTTCTCTATTTTATGTATAAAATGCATGATGTATGTAAGTTTTACTGAGTATTTTAACATAAAATGATGCTTTTACTTAAAGTGTAAGAATAAACAAGAATACTTTTAACCCAACACAGCATTTTTTTTTTTTTTTTTTTTTTTTTTTGCTGCCTACAGCTTAAATTATGTCTGGTAGGTTTAAAGACTTTGTCAGCAAAATTTGTTGCACAATTCACATGCAACATTAAGACCACAAAACTGAACACTGACAAAGTTGCAATTAAAAAAAAATATTATTTTCCTGACTCAATAATGCTTTCAGCTAGTTTTGCATTTAAGCAAATACATTTTGCATTAAGCAGTAACAGTTGCAAATGATGCAGTATGACCATGGCTTTTTTTTTTTTAACCTCTATTGACTTACATGACACGTATTGCACATGTGACTGCAGTCTCAAAAACTCTAGCCAGAGTTGCAAAATATATTTTTATATTTTGTTTGTTATTTTATCTTATAATAGTGGTTTACATTGAGAAACAACAGCAGGTGTGGTTATGTCCACACACACACACACACACACACACACACACACACACACACACACACACACACACACAAAAAATAATAATAATAATAATTTGAAATAAATAAATCACTAAATTATTTTTACTGTGTAGTCATTAATATTTAATAAATATTGCCTTTAATTTTTTTATGTTAAAAAAATATGGAATTTATTCAAACAAATGCAAACATATCATACATTTCAGTTCATTATAGGTAACACATTAGTTCAGAATGATGGGCCTTTTGATTGTCTGGGGTCTTGAGAAAATAGGGCTGCCCCCAATAGTAGACTAACGATTAAATGAGGCTTGGTCGAGCAAGATTTTATTAGTTGGTTAGTCGCAGAAAAAAAAAAAGAAAAAGAAAAAAAGAAAAATCACAGGAAGTGGCGAAGTCACGCAGTCCGCGAGAGACAGATTGTTAACGGCAGGAAATCCAAACATTCGCATATCTTTCATCATTCATCTACCTCAAATATGGCTTATCACTTGAAAATTGTAAGTAGTAGCAACTTTACAAGTCCGCTCGCTCTATAAGCCTAGACCTATATAAATGTGCGCTATTATTAGGTGCATATACAAGTGTCTGTCTGGAGAGCGCGCTTATTGCATGACATGGAGGCACCGGTGCGATCACTTTTGCATTTTAAAATGCTCCATCATTTTATTCATACAGATAAGAGACGATTTTCATTATACACTTTTGCCGGTGTGCCGTGGAAAGCTTTATGCTTGAGCGCATTAGGCTATGTTTTATATATGTTCAATTAAAAGCTCGTTATTAGGATTCATGGCTTATTAATATAAACGCGCGATTAGTCGCTTAATGGCTTAAATGAACAACTTCTAGTCGAATAGAAAAACCTTTAGTCGGGGGCAGCAGTAATACAAATACCACCATGGTACAGGCAAGGTTAGAGGAGCTGAGGATCTCAATTGCAGCAGATTTAAGGTTTCTCCATTCACAGTGTAAGTCATGGAAAACACTTGGTTCTGATCATGTGGTGATGGATGGATGGATGGAGGGATGGAGGGATTTATGCTGTATTTTATTTATTCTTCATATTACAATAATAGAGCCCATATAGCCAGTGTTGAAACTGCCCTTCAAAACATAGGTTGCCATAGTAAAATCATGATAGGTTTAACACTGTGACTTTTGTGTTATGTTTAAAAATAAAAGTCAGTATTTAGCATAAAAGACCGTATTTAGCATAAAAATATCCTTTTTATTTATACAAACAATTGAGGAAGATTACAGACAGAATGTTTCAGACAGAATTTCTTCAGTTTTGGTGATTGAATAAACATTAGCAAAATATATATAGTAGCACTAAATTAACAGTAGCCTATTACAAATGTGGCTTAATGTCAATAAAAATGAAATACGGCAAAAAGCTAAAACTAAAATAAAAAATGTTGAAATTAATTTTTTAATGTTTAACTATTTCCCCAAAGCCACTTAAACATACAATAAACACACAATAAAACATTTGAATGTTTCCCACAAAAAGCATACAAAATACAAAACATTTTTGCAATCACTATAGATGCAACAACACAATGAGTCAACCAATGGTGTGAGTTTGTCCAACCAATGCAAAATAGGGGGTGCGTTCTGCTATCTGAAAAATCAATGGCACATAAATTACATCCTTTGATTTTCTTCAGAACAAATATGGCTTTGAATCTGATCTAGCATGGAAGCAAAGTGGAGAGCATAATACGCTATATCGAACCACTTCGGTCTAATACAAGGAATGAATATCTTCAGGACCAATCTTCTAAAAGCTTGTTTTGTTGTCCTCGTTTGTTGACGAGATGGTTGTGTCGTTCATCTTGAGACCTTGTGATTCTGAGAGGCCAGAACAAGTGGAAGTGCGAGATGATCGATAAGGCAGATGTTCATCAGCGAACGCCGTCTCCAGCACCAGCAGCAGAGACTGTTTAAGCTTCTTCTTAAACTCCTCACACATGAACACATATAGAATAGGGTTCAGACAGCTGTTGAGATGAACCAGGCAGTTTACAAAAGGTCCTATGTCATTTATTACATTTAAAAATTCACTCCACTTATTCTCGATTGCAATTACAGTACACAGCTGTTGAACATGAAAAGGAAACCAGCATAAGAAAAAGGCCATGATCACAGCTATAATGACCCGGAAAGGCTTAAGCTTCTTTCCTCTTTTGAGACGTTTGGCCCGCACTCCGATAGCAATGTATGAAGATGCAATGATCAGGAAGGGGATGAGAAAACCCACCATTAGCCTGTATATGACCAGAGACTTGAAGATACTGAAGGTATTATAAGTGCATCGGTTATGTTTTTCCAAGCGGTTGATGACAAAGGGAATGCTGCAGAAGATGGATAAAACCCACACAAGTGCACAAATGATCCTGGCTTTGACCAGAGTTCGTTTGTTTTGAGCCCAAACAATCACCCATGTAGACATGCATCGGTCAAGACTGATAGCGGTCAGCAGAAAAATGCTGGCAAACATGTTTAGCACCGTCACAAAGCTCACAAACTTGCACATGAAGTCACCAAAGTGCCAAACCATCTTGTTAAAGGCAGTAATAATGTAAAGGATGATCACTAAGATGAAGATGAAGTCAGCAATCGCCAAGTTGAGAAACCAAATGGAGTTGACGGTCGTCTTCATTTTGTAGCCAGTCACAAATATGACGAGCCCATTTCCAACGATACCCAGAGCGAAGGTGACAAAATATATGAATATATTGAAGATTTCAATGCTTGATAAGGGTTCTGGCTGGGTTGCATTGGTCACATTTTCTGCACAAAGAAAAGAGATAGAAAAACTGGATCTATTAGAATGATTGATTCAGAAATCCAACTCAGTCAGTTCACAAATTCAACTCACTGACTCGATCTGATTGAGACACTTAACACCTCACTGCAGTTGGAATGGAATGATTTTCAGTTCCACATAAAGTTGTTGTATGTCTTTAAAATAATTTTTGGGTAGTTATTACAGCTCTGATTTTTCAGTATGAATCTTATTATTGTTGTTTAAATTGGAACCTTAGTAACCAGTCCATTGTTAATCATGCTCAAGATTAGGCTAAATCATGTTTAATGCATAATCTAATTTTATTTATTATGGAGAATAAATATTTGCAAATTCAGAGCTTATGATGCAAGGAGTTGCTCATTCTTATCGTCTGCTTGTCACATAAGTCTCAACACAGAGAAACTCTTTCACCTAGATATCATCACATAGAGACTGTGTCTGTACCCAAATTAATAAATACAAAAAAATCCCAAACCCATTTGAGGGTAAAAATTTGATTGATGTTAAAAAATAAAATAAAAAATAGATATAAATCTGATGAACAAATGATAAAGCTCAGTTTGCTTAATATTAGATCCCTTTCTTGTAAATGATAAAGCACTTACTGTAAATGATATTGTTACGTATCTGAAGTGTAACATTGTTTTGTGTAAGTGTTCTCTCTCTTTTTCTCACTCTCCCTCTGTGCTCTGTGTTAATTGTTATGTGAACAGGTGCAGCTGTGTCTGTGGGTGGAGTCGCGAATCGTTTGCTGGATAAAAACCTTGAGGGAAGACTGCTTGACGGGTTCCCTCTCCTGCTTCCTGTTGTAGAACCAGCAAGTGTGCGTGACGCTGCTGGACTAGCCTTTAAACTATATTCTGGTGTGAAGAATGAATTGTTAGCGGTATAGGCTGGTAACTGTTCAACTGCCCTTTCCTTGACCATTTGCTAGTGGAAGGCCCTTTTTGTTTGGTTATTCTTTTTCTCCTGTTTATTCTGTTAGTAGGGAGGTAAGTCTATGTTTTTCTTTTGTTATCTTTGTTCTAGGGAAGATCTTTAAAAATAGGTAGCTCTTTATCTTTTGTTTGTTATTTTGGCCGACCCACGGACTTCAAGCCACTCTTTAAATCTGTTTAAGAAATAAACAATCTTCCTCTCTGACTTAACTGATGATTTTGTGGTGTTTGTGGGAGCAGGAGACGGGACTCCGGGCGGCACATGTCACAATGTGTCGCTCTTTGTGTTACGGCTTCGTTTGTGTTTATGGAGTTCGTAACAATATTATCACAGACAATAATCTAGATGTGCTGTGTTTAACAGATCCCCCCCCAATAGAGTAATACTGCACATTTTAGAGTGGCCTTTTATTGTGGCCAGCCTAAGGCACACCTGTGCAATAATCATGCTGTCTAATCAGCATCTTGATATGCCACACCAGTGAGGTTGATGGATTATCTCGGCAAAGGATAAGTGCTCACTAACAGAGTTGTGAACAATATTTCAGAGAAATAGGCTTTTTGTGTACATAGAAAAAGTCTTAGATCTTTGAGTTCAGCTCATGAAAAATGGGGGCAAAATCAAAAGTGTTGCGGTTATAATTTTGTTCAGTGTACATTTAGCCAAGGCCACAAAACCGCCACCCTGCCACAAATATGGTAGAACTGTCACTTCTACCACTAAAGATTGCTTTATAAATAATCTTCCTGATCAGTTTTATCTCCTTAGCATACAAGATAGCTTAGAAGAACTCAATGTGGCAACAGAAAGTATTTAATCTCTCTTTTCCAGCACTTTAGACTCAGTTGCTTCTTTGCGCTTAAAGAAGATTAAGGAAATTAGTCCAACAGCGTGGTAAAACGAGCACACTTGGGCCCTTAAGAAAGCAGCCAGAAAAATGGAGTGCAGTTGGAAGAAAACAAAACTAGTGGTTTTTCGCATTTCGTGGAAAGAACACATTTTTCCGTACAGAAACACCTTAAAAACTGTTAGATCTACTTATTTTTCAAATTTTCAAAGAAGAAAACACATACAACCCTAGGTATTTATTTGATACAGTGGCTAAATTAACAAGAAATAAAGCTTCAGCTTCGAATATTTCCGAACAGCACAGCAATAATGACTTTATGAACTTCGTTACTTGCAAGATTGGTAATATTAGAGAGAAAATTATAACCATGCAACCGTCTACTACAGTATCACATCAGACTGTGCATTTTAGTGTCCCTGAAAAAAAAAAAAAAATAATAATCATTCATTCACTGCTATAGGAGATGAAGAATTGCCTAAACTCATTAAATCATCAAAATGATCATGTATGTTAGACTCTATACCGACTAAGCTATTGAAAGAGATGTTTCCAGAGGTCATAGATCCTCTTCTTAATAACCGTTAACCCTTTGACGCGTACGATCACACCGGTGTGATCAGTCTTGGCTGGTCCCTGGAGCGTACGATCACACCGGTGTGATTAGAATGTTCAGCGCCTCACGAGATCAACTGCTAAATTCAAATGTGCGTGCGCCCTTTAGCTGGCGCTAACCAGAGACGGACGCGTGCAGCGCTTTTCATATATTACATATATGCAGTGTTTTCAACCAAATAATGTTTATTTTAGGTTTCACACATTTAAATACACATGAGTACTAACAAAACAATATATTTAGAGTTTGTAAAATACACACTGATGTCTATAAAAGCAGAAAACAACCCTTTCCATTAATAATTAGATGACACGTTTTATTCATATCAGATACACATTGTGTAAGTAACTTTAAAGCTTACTCTATTCTTCCCCAGTTCACTGGCTCACTTACTTTCATGTATTTTGGGAGAAGTGGATGAATTTACGTGTTGTAAATCCAACAGATCCAATTCTCTGTGTGGCACAAACTAGCCCATCGCGCATGTAGCTCAACTAACACGATCGTTATAAAGGTGTTTAAACAGCAAAACACATCCACTTGCACATATTTGAAAATCGGAATATCAGATATTTCATGCTATAGTTAACAAATTTGTGAATATTTTGAATAAAAAAGGAAAATTAAGTAAAAGCAGATCATCTGTGGTGTGTTATGTGACAAGCGATGATGCGTCACCATGGAAACAATAAAGTGATACGTTCTAAATAACGGTCTCCTTAAAAAAACTCACGCTGGGGGGTCAGCCAGAATATTTTAAACTTACGTGTGAAAGGGTTAATTCATCTTTATCACTAGGATACATACCTGAAACTTTTAAGCTGGCTATTATTAAACCTCTTATTAAAAAACAAATTTAGACCATACCATAGTACTAAGACTGCTCTCATTAGAGTTACAAATGATTTGCTATTATCATCAGATCGTGGTTGTATCTCTCTATTAGTGTTACTGGATCTTAGAGCTGTATTAGACACTATCGACCACAACATTCTTTTAAACAGACTCGAAAATTATGTTGGCATAGGTGGGATTGCATTGGCATGGTTCAAATCATACTTATCTGACTATTATCAGTTTGTAATAGTAAATGAAGAGATGTTTTCGATCACAAGTTCAATATGGAGTACCGCAAGGCTAAGTACTAGGACCGTTGCTTTTCATTCTGTACATGCTACCCATGGGAGATATAATTAGGAAGCATGGCGTTAGTTTTCATTGTTATGCTGATGATACTCAGCTCTATATGTGACCCGTCACGGAAACCAGGGACACAAGTCGGCCGCACAACTATTGAGCAAACTGAGAAAGAAGCGTTTTTTTTTTCAAAATTGGTGATTTTCGTTTTTTTGCAGAATCTGTTAGTTGAGATCATGAAGAAGCATGTCCGTGTTTTAGATAGCAGTATTGGTATATTTTAAAGCGTATATTTTGAGGTTGAAATCGGCTTGTTTTTCTGGGATTCTATCTTGCAGTAGGGGTGTGTCATTGTCTGTGTGTATTCATACTGGATAGGCCGGCTTTTGTTTCTTTTTTTATTGCCGCCGCCCTCCAAGGGAAGCGTGGCTACTTATTTATGCAGCGCTCTGGCCGGCTCTAGTTGATATCAAAATTTAATGAAGATGGACCGCAAAGAATATCGCAGACGAGCTGATCCGTGGCCGTTACACCGAAAATGTTTTGAAGTACAACATACGGCTGGATTCTTTAGCTGCGGAAAAAGAGTGGCAGGACATGTTTCTTATGGGGTGAGTTTCCATAAACATCAAAGTTTGTCGTTTTGTGTTCATTAGGCTACACGTTACCTCATGTGTCTTTTGTTATTAGCTAGCTCAGGCCTGTGGTTTTAATTGTAATCGTTAGCATCGTATAACTTGCCAAAAACCCCCATTACTATAATGGGCTTTTAGATGGTAATGTTAGCATCTGCTATTAATTTGAATAACGCTTCAACTGCTTGAATTGACTGGTGTGAATGATTTAGCTCATGTAAACCTTACTATTCTTGAATTGAATGTGACGCTAATAATTTTAGCCAGTTACTACTTAATATTCTTAACAAGGATTTACTAATGTAATAGTAAATGTATCAGATTAAATTCCTATGTAAGTAAAAGTATAAAGTATCCGTAGCCATAAAATGTGCGTTATAAGCCAAAAGTAAAAGTATTTATTGAAGAGTTTAATGTACAGGATTTTTTTAATCCTTTGACTCAAACCACGTCTAACCACTAACTGAGGTCTAAACCAGGACTATACGGTTATCACAGAATCCTGTTCAAAAAGTCCTAATGTCAAAAAAGATAAATTACTGACATTTACAATGCACATTATCCTTTATTATTAATAGTATGCGGTCCGATTTTTCCAGTTGCATCTGTCGTTGTTATGCAACCATGCAGCTTTACAGGGGGCATGGCTTATCTAAATGAGATGTAAATGAGCCCTTTTGTCACTCCCAGCAGGTGAGAACAGGTGAGAAGTGCAAAATCATTAGAGGTCATTTTCTGGGCTTAAAGCTTTTTTGAGTGCCTACCTTCAAATGGCCACAACTTCTCCAAATATTATCAGATTTCCATCTGTTACACATCGTTGGAAAGCTTGGAGACTACACTTTCAGAATCTGTGAATAACTCGAAATGCCACAGAACCGACTTGTGTCCCTACTTTCCGTGACTGGTCACATATTTCTTCACACCCTGACAAAACTTACCAATTCACAAAATTAACGGAATGCATAGCTGATATAAAAAAATTGGATGACCAGTAATTTCCTACCACTAAATTCAGAAGATTCTAATTATTGGACCAAAAACTTCTGCACATAATAACCTAGAATACTGTTTAACACTTGACGACTGCTCTGTTAAGTCTTCTTCATTAGTTAGGAACCTAGGTGTGCTCTTTGATACCAATCTCTCATTTGAAAGCCACAGTTCTAGCATTTGCAAAAACCGCATTCTTCCATCTTAAAAATATATCTAAACTACGACAATGACATATGCTCTCAATGACAAATGCGGAACAGTTAGTTAACGCGTTCATGACCTCAAGGCTAGATTACTGTAACGCTCTACTGGGCGGTTGTTCTGCTGGCTTGATAAATAAACTACAGCTGGTCCAAAACACAGAAGCTAGAGTTCTTAATAGAACCAGAAAGTATGACCATATTAGCCCAGTTCTGTCAACACTGCATTGGTTCCCTATTAAATATTGTATAGATTTTAAAATCTTGCTAATTACTTACAACGCACTAAATGGTTTAGCTTCCCAGTACCTGAGTGCACTCTTAATGCATTATAGTCCTTAATGTGTATTGCGATCTCAGAATTATGGCCAGTTGACAATACCTAGAATATCAAAATCAACTGCAGGCAGTAGATCATTTTCCTTTTTAGCATCTAACCTCTGGAACAATCTTGTCTGGGAGTGGCCTCCCCACCCCTCAGTATAAAGGGAGCCACACAATGTCACTAAGACATTCAAAAACCTCTTCTCGTTTCACACCAGAAACCTACGAGCTCCTGGGCGAACGACTGGCCACCATGCCGTTTTTCACCTGACTTCGATTGCAAAGATTGTTCGTTAATACGATGGCTGCAGCAATGCAGACTGTTCTGGATAGTGAGGGAGATGCTGTGCGACTTTGTTCATGTGGGAACAAAATTTCATGCAAGGACACACACCAGGTCTGCTCTGCATATCTTGGGCTTAAACATGCCCAATTGGCGATCGTCAGGCCCCGGTTCCTGTGAACACTGCGTGCGCTTCACTATTAAAAGCCTTCGTCGCAGGCTAGCATGCCAAGCTAGCCTGTCAGGACAGGATCCCCTCATATTACCTAGCCCCGTTCCATCTACCACTCCGCAGATACCCATTCCTATAGAGCTGCCCACCATGGCAGTTTTATCTTGGGGTGAACAGCTCGATGTTTGCGTTCCTCTGCCCAATGTGCTCAGCACGGACGATGAGGAGGACGTGCTCGATTTCGAGGAAGAGGGACAATCGGATTACCTCCTCTCTGAGGAAGAGGAGGATTTCGAGGATTCCCCTTTCCTTCCCCTGCTCACTCGGCATTACCCCTCGCTGCGGCGGGATCCACGAAAGATGTGAGCGGGGCACCATCCCCGCTTCTCAGTGTTAATCTTGCAGATCGTAGTGAGAGTAAGAGGCTGTTGAGGGCGAAACAGGCAGCACGGCAGCTCCTTCCTGTTTCCAGAGCTCCTGGAAGAAGTTGCGGTAACCTGGAAGGACAAACCGTTCACCAGCAAATTGCCCATGAAGGGAGAATCCACTCTCGATGTGGAGGGAATGGAGAAAGAAGGGTTCTCCGAATGCCCCCCGTAAAGCCATTAGTTGCCGCGCACTTGCACCCAAAGCACACGGCGGCTGCAAATCCAACGTTGCCATCCAAAGCGGACCGTTGGTCTCTCTGTCAGGGCTCTGAATGCAATCTCTATGCTGACTGCGTACCAAGCGGAATTGCAGGACGAAGCATCGGCCACGCCAGGACAGACGCATTGGGAAGAGATCTGTGTAGTTCTGATCTTTCTCGGCGTCTTCAGAGATGTGCGGTTCAAGCCGCGGGCAAGGCCATGGCCACAATGGTCATCCAAGAGAGAGGACGTTGGCTTAATTTGGCGAATCTCTCTGACAGGGAAAAGAAGCCATCCTGGATGCACTGGTGGTCACAGAGAGCATTTTTGGCTTGGCTCTGACACTGATGCAAAAAAGATGCGAGGAAAAGAAAAGGGATGATGAGGCTTTGCAGCTCTGTATGCCTAGAAAGATGCAGGCTGCACCCCCTCCGCCACCTCGGCAGACCTTCGCACAAGTTACGGCCCGCCCACCCCCCAGCTATCGCATTCCTAGACGGCAGAGACTGAATGTGAATGCAGCGGGTCACAGTGGAGTCCCGGAACAGAGACCTGCCTGGCCTAGAAAGAACTTCCCGCCTGCTACAGTCAGACGGTCCAGCCAGCTCCTCAACCTCATCCTCACTCCCACGCTCAGGGAGCGAGGAGGAAGAAGGCGGCAGTTTGATGTTGTCTTCCAAGGGGAAAGGAGCCCACAGCCCTCCTGTTCGTGAGCTCCCGACCCCCAGATGTTCAGCGTTCGACAAGGGACGAGTTTCGAAGTTCCCAGATGAAAACGGAGCCCGGTTGGGCCAGGGGAAGCACAGCAGTGAGAAGGACAAGAGATGGTGCAGTGGTGCACACCCACCCACAAGTCACAAGCATTTTTCATGTTCAAAATCATCAATTCAATAAAGTTTTCACTGTACTCCCAGAACCTGTTGCAAGACATAATTCCCCCAAAAATGTTGCAAAACATATTAACAGAACACAGTATAACATCACCTCGGGGAGTTGTTGCTCCTTTAGAGGTGATGAGACGCTTAAACTCTGTCCAAGCGCTAAGTTCCCACGTACGCACAGTACAGACCCTGAACTCGTCCACCACTCAGCCACGCGATGGCGCCAGAATGCTGCAAATAAACAGTTGGCGAGAATGCACTCAGTCCCGCTGGGTATTAAAGACAATACAATTCAGGTACAGACTGCAGTTTGCCACTTCCCCCCTGCACTTCAAAGGGATAATTCATTCTGAGGTGCAGGGAGACTTAAAGCATGTTCTTCAGGAGTAAATTTCCTCTCTGTTGAACAAAAAGGCGATAAGAGTGGTCCCAACCGAACAGAGCCACAGTGGGTTTTACTTCAGATACTTCCTCGTCCCAAAGAAAGGGACTCAAGCACTTCATCCCATATTAGATCTGCATGCACTGAACAAATACTTAAGGAAGTACAAGTTCAGGATGCTCACTCATTCTACACTCCTGAAATTAGCGCACAAGGGCGATTGGTTTATGTTGATCGACCTAAAAGACGCATATTTTCACATAAAGATATATCCACCCCACAGGAAATTCCTGAGGTTTGCTTTCCTTGGCGTGGCATACGAATATCTGGTTCTACCATTTGGCTTGTCTCTCAGCCCCCGAGTGTTTGTAAAATGTACAATACCGGCCCTGACCCGCTCAGGGAGAAAGGCATTCATATCGCTACTTACATAGACGACTGGCTGGTGACAGCTCAGTCAGAGCGAGAAGCGAAAGAACACACAGCTATGCTTCTGGAACATATACAGAAACTGGGTTTGAAATTAAACATCGAAAAAAGTGTTTTGATTCCCACGCAGTCTATAACATATCTGGGGCTGTCACTGAACTCTGTGACGTTGAAAGCGTGACTGTCGGAAGACAGGGTGAGAAAATTCACTCATTGCATGACAGATTTTCAGAGGGGACACAGTGTTTCCTTCCGCACATGCCTCAGACTATTAGGACTGATGGCCTCAGCCCTGATAGTTATTCCCTTAGGCAGACTGTTCATGAGAGAGCTTCAGTGCTGGGTAACGTCTCTGGGGCTGGACCCGATACGTCACTCCCGGAGGAGAGTGAGAGTGACATCAGAGGCAGTCTTGGCACTGCGCCAGTGGAGACACCTGAACTTTCTGATTCAAGGGGTTCCCATGGGTGTGGTTTGAACCAGAAAAGTCATAACAACGGACTCGTCGTTGTCCGGTTGGGGGGCATTCATCTGCTGTCCAGGGCAATCCCCTCTATGGGCAGTGGAAATTGAACAGGGAGGTGGTCGAACAGATTTGGAGCATATACGGCAGGGCGACAGTGGATCTGTTCGTGTCCCACGACAATGCTCAGTGTCCTCTGTTTTTCTCCCTGAAAGACCAGAGCGCGCCTCTGGGAATAGATGCGCTGGCGCACGAATGGCCTCGCACTCTCCTTTACGCGTTCCCACCGATAGCATTAATATTCCCAACACTTTACAGAGTGAGGGAGGAGGGATTGACATTAATATTAATAGCTCCGAGGTGGCCAGGGAAATATTGGCTAGCGGAGATCATACATATGCTGTACGAGGACCCGTGGCCTGCGCAGAGACCTTTTGTCACAAGCAGAGGGGGAGATTTTTCATCCTCATCCAGAACGCCTGGCACTATGGGCCTTTGCTTCATCAGAACAGCAAAAGTTGAATGCGTTGTGCACAGTGCGTGCTTTGCACATTTATACACAAAGAACCAGAGGGTTCAGGGAGAGTGATCAGCTTTTCATATCTTAGACAAAACCTCGTACGGGGAAGCCGATTACTAAGCAACATTTATCGCATTGGATAGTGAAAGCAATTTCATTGGCATATTCCAGTAAGGGTCTTGTAACCCCTCCTGGGTTACATGCACACTCGACAAGGGGAATGTCATCTTCGTGGGGCTCTATTTAAAGGAGTCACGATACAGGATATTTGTGAAGCGGCGAGTTGGTCTTCACTGCATACATTTGCAAGGCTTTATAAACTGGATGTTACAGCTCAAACTTTAGCACATGCAGTTTTGAGTGTAGGAATGTGAGTCACGAGTCGTGACTCATTCAAATCTACATTGTGTTTAAATGTGCTTTATAAATAAATGTTGTTGTTGTTGTGCAGTGATTATGGTTGGCAGGAGACTTCGAGGCAGGCTATCTGGCAATACGGGAGTTAGGATATCCCACAGTGAGTCACGAAACATATGCTTGAAAGAGAACAATATGTTACTTGCGTAACCCTGGTTCTCTGATAGCATTAAGTGAGGTGTCTCACCAGATCACCCTCCTTGCTGTGCAAAGCGAGGAAGAGGTGTGCTTGTTTTGAATGTCTTAGTGACGTTGTGTCGCTCCCTTTATACTGAGGGGTGGGGAGGCCACTCCCAGACACAACATCAAGTCTGCCAGCCAATTGGGGCTGGCGTAATGTAATAGGGCTTCTGAGGAATACGCGGAAGGGGCGTATCCCTCAGTGAGACACCTCACTTAATGCTATCAGAGAACCGGGGTTACGCAAGTAACCTATTGTTTTCACATCCCTTAAAGGATTGTTAGGCTGCAGAAATTAGGTCAGCCGGAACCAGGGAACACTTCCTATAACACCAGATGTACTTGTTACATCAAAAGAAGAGTGGCATCTACGCTAATATTAGTCTCTCTGTTTATCCCGAGGTTCACCGTAGTCAGTTGGATCCGGGCCGTATCCAGATCAGATGGAGGACCTGTGTCTAGACTAGGGCTGCCCTCGACTAAAGATTTTTCTAGTCGACCAGTAGTCGTTCATTTAAGCCATTAGTCGACTAATCGCGCATTTATATTAATAAGCCATAAATCATAATAATGAGCCTTTAATCTTATGTATACATAGCCTAATCAGTGCTCAAACACATGCATAAAGCTTGCCACAGTGCACCGGCAAACGTAACGATTATGAATGTGTCGTGAAAAAACAGCAAGGAGACTGTTTAAACATTTTAATAATTTATTGATAATGTTTTCTGTGTTTTCGGCTGCAGAGATTAAGTCAACAATGCTGACTCATCTCTCATCTCCGCAGTAGTGGACGCGCCTATATGCAAGTTTCATATGGATTACATAATCTGAGAATATTTATTTTCCATTTGAATTGGCTCGTTTAAAAGTAGACATTCCAAGCTATAGATATATTTCTTGTGTCTGTGAGGAAAGCAGCCTATACGATGAGTTTCGGTTCATGCTTGTTACGAGCTCAAGTTCACCGAGACCGAGATCAGAAAACGCATCCTGATTGCTTTCATTGTTTTACAAAAGCACAACGTTTTGCTGTTATTGTGAGTTTACAGAAATAAAAGTAGACCCTTTACATTTTGCATTACTCTTATCTATGACCAAAAATGACGGAGTATTTTAAGTTAAGTGCAGTGATCACACCGGCGCCTCCATGTCATGCAGTAAACACGCTCTCCACACAAACACTTGGATATGTGCCAAATAATAGCGCACATTTATCTATAGGCAAACATTAAAGAGAATGGACTAAAGTTGCGACTTACATGTTTCAAGTGATAAGCCATATTTGAGGTCGATAAATGATAGGTGAATGTTTGGATTTCCTGCAGTTAATGATTTGTGCCTCTAGGACTGCGTGACCTTGCCACTTCCTGTGGAGATTTTTTTTTCTGCGACTAACCGATTAATAAAATCTTGGTCGACCAAGCTTCTTCAAGTTGACTAACGGTTAGTCGACTATTAGGGGGCAGCCCTAGTCTAGACACAATGACAACACAGTCCTGAAGTCCCTTGTGATGGCATCACTGACATGACAGCCAGTGGCACAGATTCCCAACAAACCATGTCATAACAGCGTGATGAATACGATCTTCAACTAGATGTTATTGGATGTTATTTTACTGACAAATGACAAGAGCACATTATTGTGACGCGAGAGCACATCAATGCAATGCGCGAGCGCAAATCTCTCTCGCACAAAACTGGATGCGCGCTCTCAAATATACAGTGCTCTCTTATGAACTGCCTCTCCTCTCACTCAGATATTGCTTCTGCACACTCAAACTTTGTTCTGCGCACTCGTGAATCTCTTGCTCTTGCAGAAATTAATTTGCTTCTGGATTAAACAAGATCATGGTCCGATCATCATTCCCTAAATACTTAAAATGTGGAGATCAAATATAGCACCTATAGTGAATTTCTTTTGAAGTCTGGTAAAACATAACATACGAAAAATACTTCGGCTATAAGCTCTTATGTATGCACGATTAATCAAAAGAATGCGATCTTATTCTTAAATGACAACAATTCTGTTATGTCTATTAAACCTTTGAAATTACGTTCTGAAATATTGAAGTGGGTGTGAGGGGTTATGAATTCATGTCTAAAAGGAATTACTGTCTTCAGAAAAGTTTTGATTATTATTATTTTCCTCTACCTTAGAATAAGGTTCAGTATAAGGTAATTCAGCTTTGTTTACAGCGGTAACCAAGGAAACGCTCTATCACTGCTGTTCCATAAGCGCCACCTGCTGTCAGAGAGTGAATTTGCGTCTCATTCAGCCTAGGGGGCTGTATGAGCTTTAGAGGGCTTGTTTCAAGCTTCATTTTGTGTGTGTGTGTAGCATATAATTTCACAAAGATAAAGTCAGACCATTCTGTTTTTGCTTTAAATCTTGAAATTAAATCTTAGATTAGAGTTCAAATGAAAAACATCTACTCATGCAACATGTGTAGCATCTTTGTTTGGATTGTGATTAAAAAGCAGTGGTTCCCTCTAATTTGAAATGGCTATGTATTTTTGTTTACTATAATAATATTAATAATAAATATCTGCAACCAGTATCAGATATAATTTGCTTGTAAAAAAAAATAAAAATAAAAAAATAAACCAGAATGTAAATTGGCCACGAAAAAAAAATACTAAATACAAACTGGGCTGTCTTTTTCTATCAAGTAGATCTTGTCTTTCATAAAGGTCGAAGTCAGGGATCTTGCATGGGCTTAAAAAGGTTGGTGACCACTGGTTTAAAGGCTTTGTCAACAAAATCTGTTGCACAATTCACATGCAATATTAAGACCACAAAACTGAACACTGAAAATATAAAGTTGCAACTCAAAAATATTATTTTATAGTTCTCAACTCAATAATGCATTCAGCTAGTTTTGCATTTAAGCAAATACATTTTGCATTAAGCAGTAACAGTTGCAAATGATGCAGTATGACTGTGGCTTTTTTAACCACTATTGACTTACATGACACGTATTGCGCATGTGACTTAAGTCTCAAAAACTCTAGCCAGAGATGCAGTATATGTTTTATATCTTGCTTGTTATTTGATCTTAAAATAGTGGTTTACATTGAGAAACAACAGCAGGGATGGATGAGATCTCTTTTAGATTTTTTTTGGATTAGAGTTTAAGCTTTTAACTGAAGTCGCTTTGCTACTTTAATCTTGATCAAATCAAGAATCAAAAGAAGTCAAGATAATGAATCCAACCAAAGGGGTGGAGGAATAAAAATGCATGTCATTTTGAAAAGGCATTTCAGCATAAATAATCTGCCCACATCACCCAGTTCTTTTCACAGGGAATTGATATCATCTCAATAACACACAAATGTGCTTGCAATATTATAATATGTGTATCAAACATAGTCATAGCCACATGAATATTGCGTAGATGTAGATTCTTACCCATTTTCAGTCCTTTCCTTCTGTTGTTCTTGCAGGTGTGTTATCAAAGCTCACAACAACGTCTTCACATGAACAATTGGTGGTTGTTTCCCCTTTATTTGTATGAAAGAGAAAGTGGGGTGGAGTGATGATGCATCAAGGGAACTATGCTTCCGTAGAAAACTATTTTGAATATCTGCTTTCAAAGCTTAAAGTTACAGTCTTCCATGGAAACCCAAAATAGAACCACATTATTTATTAACAACATAATCCAGAAGAAACAAACAAACAAACAAACAAAATCAAAATATTTATAACAACTGCAACTAAGAATGAAGGGCAGAGCAGATAATTATAGTTCTGCACTGGTGTTTTGAGTATGATTATATAATACTATGTTAAAAAAAAAAAAAAAAAAAAAAAAAGCAACATTCTGTTGATAATATAGTTTATCTTTCTTCTTGAGCATTTAAAGCAGTACAAAGGGCACCATCTAGAGGCCGTTAACTTCTTCCTTCATAAACAAACCTTTCTGTGGCTTATATATATAAAATAAAACATTTCTTTCCTCTCTATTCTAACCTGTTTTTACTTTTTACAACAATTTTACAACATTATTATGCTAATGCTAGGATGAATCACTTGTTGTACTGCTCATTTGTAATTCGCTTTAGCTAAAAGCATCTGCTAAATGAATAAATGTGAACTTATCAAAAGGGCAAACCTTTTAAGCCATTCAGACTGGTTTATCTTTATCTCCAAAACGGACAAAAAGACCATAAAAGTAGTCCATGTGGTTCATGCACTGTAAATAGTCTTCTTGATAGCATTGTGTGAAGAACAGACTTGTGCGCTATTGGACTTTTTGTGTATTGATATAAGTAAAAACGTAATTTGCATACTGCAGAAACTTATACGGGAAGTTTTTCATGGGAATATGGAGAACAATGTGTTGCAATCTGTTCTAGAAAGAGGATTGAATTGCAAGCACAGCTGTCAGAAAACATGACACTAATTGTCATGACAAAATTGTAATGATGCAGCAAGAATGAAGGGTATCAACGTGTGTGAAAAGCAAAACTGTAATGGATATACTGTTTTAAGAAATCAGTATTTCACATCATTCCACTCAGAAAAAAAGTAGCCATGCACTTGGGTTTATTTACATGCAATTTAAACAGTACATTTAAAAGATTTACATTTTTACATTTATCAAGTAATTTAATAAATACTCCAAAATATCTAATAAAACCTTAGACTCTTACCCCCTTTTTGTCTGGCAGAATGCTCCTTCATTTGATACAGTGAGAAAGTGCTGGATGACAAAAGGGATGTTTAATATTAAACATCATCTTTTATTTTGTTATTATGTAAAAATATCCAGTGTTCAAACAAACTGCTCTCCTATAACACAGTTTGGTACATCCCTGACTCATCCCTGAAATCTTTCAAAAGAGAACCATTTCACCGTGAACTAGAATAAAATTAGTAATGTCAGTCATTTCTAGTTTCCTCATCAGTATAAATACACAGGTTTTGCATTTTTAGCCATAAAGGAATGACTACAACAGGTTCCAAGGAAGAAAACTGAATAGTTTTGAAGTTGTGATGCACGAAAGGGAAATTTGTTTTTTCATGTTTACATAAAACGTTACCAAACTATTTCTGATTTTCTTTTTCTTTTATTTTCTTGATTTTTAATGTACTTACACTGTAAAGCCTTATAAGTTACGGTAACTCAAACCATTTGAGGAAACCAATTGCCTTAAACCATTTAAGTTTTACAACCAATAAGCATGAGTTCTGTAAACTCATATACATTGAGTTAAATTCACTTATATGTTAGTGTTGGTTTAGTCAATCATTAGAGTAAACTCAACTTAAATATTTTAAGTTTATTTCATTAATTTAGTTTGAATTCAGGTAACAAATCTTACAAAGTCTTAACAACTATATGGTTACTTAAATGGTTTGAGGAAACCGATTGTCGTAAATGGTTTAAGTTCATCAAACTCAAAGTAATAAATACGTAAGACTAAGCAAACCTAACATTGGCAAAAAATGTTGACAGAACAGGAGCACTGTAAAACTCAATAAGTTCAGAATACTCAAAATATTTAAGTAAAGTAAAATTTTTGTGACAAGTGGGGCGGGGCAGAGCCGTGGAAGAAGAGCAAGGCCAGTGTGGTGCACAGGTGTCTCTCATTAACAATCACATCACTCGCATCATTTCATTTAATTAATTTCACTGTTCGGTTTTACAGTGTCAAAAGTACTGATCAAACTGTTTATTATTTATTCTAGCAAGTACTAGTCATTAGTCAGCAATAATAAGAAAGATTAGCACAGTCAATTAATATATATTGATCTGCAAATAAGCAAACCTTTTTTATTTTATTACAAAAACGTATTTGTCACAGACACGTCAGGTTCCACCTCACTCCCTTACCCACGCACTCAATCACCAGCATACTGATCACCGCCACCTGTAACTCATCAGCACCAGTACAAAGCCACCACACTCACACACACTCACTGTCTGGTCTCGTTTGCACTACTACACATGTATGCTTACCTTAAGGACTCCAAACGCCATACTTACCTGCTCCAGTCGTCTCCTCCATCTCCTTCGTCTCCCGTTCTCCCTGTGTGCTTACCTGCCTGTGTGTGTGAGTGTCTCCGCCAGCTTCAACCATCTCATCTCTTCATCTGCATCTGCAAGACAATAATCAGGACAGTATCATATTCCCTTCATCTCTCCAGAACTCTTTTCCTGCTTACCATAACCCTGTGCTCTGCTTATTGTAAATAAAACTCACCTGGATTGTTTATACCTCTGCCTCCGTGTCTCTGTTGTAACAGTATTATACATAATACTTATTAATTATACACATTCACAGCTGATTTACTTCACAAATAACTGACAGTCAGGACCTAAATATGACTTTCATTTACAAATTTGCCCTTTTTGTGCCATTCAAGATCAATGCGCAAATAGCAGCATAAACAACAGAACATGAGGATTCACACATTGTCACATCACATACCTGCACAGATTCTGCGAACAGAGAAAAACAGACTAAAATTATATATAAGGAATAAATGGGCCTAAATGCAAAATGCATTTCACTTAAATAACAAGATGAACAAAATGAAAGAAAAATAGTGCAACAAGTAATATATGCCAGTTTTAGTTTATTTTTTTGACATGCTCCACAAACAAGTTCACAGAAAGAACACCGAGACATATCCTGTTTGTTTTCTTTATTTTACAAAAGCACAATGTTTTGTTTTAATTGTGAGGACCCTTTATAGTTTCAAATGACGCCTTACACCACCATAATGAGGGAGTGTTTTAAATTGTTTCCGCTGTTATAATGAGACAAAATCATTTGGCATTGTGCCGATTTGTGTCGTGGAAGTCTCACTGCTACAGTCCAGTGATGAAATATGCATTTCCTGGAATTGGGAAGCCTCAGGTGTCGCTTCCCTCACTGTCTCCTCGTGGAAAGGAGAAGTAGGCTCAGATGTAGATGCCACTTTTCCCCCTTCCTCCTTCCATGTTGTTAGGCTAATGAACGTGTAAAGATAATGACAGCGTATAGGCACAACACATGACATAATCAAACCAATAACAGCCATAGCATTTTACTGTGCTGCATTGGTCAATCTATCAATTAGGCTAACAAATTAAAAATTCCATAATTTTTTATTTTAAGCAATCAGAATCCCCCCCTCCCCCCAGGCCCCATCATGGCTCCGCTACTGGAATGTAATGAAGTAAAAGTAAAATTTTCCCAAAATAATAACACTCTGATAAAGTACAGATAGTCTACTTAAAGTAGGCTGTACGGTAATAAAGTTAAACTACTTTCTAGAACAGGTTATGATACACCACAAGTATTTTTATATTGAAAATCCCTTTTTCTTATGCATGAAATGAAATGCAGATAAAGTGAGGTTGATGTCACATTAAAATAGCCAACCCCCCCCCAAAACAATTGCTATGGAGTAAATTGAGTCGCAGTTTATGTATCACGCAGTTTATGGCTGTTTATAAGTTGAACCTCATGTGGTCATAAAAAAGGTGTCCATCAAGACAGAAAAGTGGAGTTGCAAATATCTAGATACTTATATACACTTGTTTGGTTATCTTGTCAACTGTCAGGCAGAAAGATGGTGATATATTTTGTTTGCTTTTAGACTCTGAAGTCCAGATGATCTTCAGCAAACACCGTCTCCAGCACCAGCAGCAGAGACTGTTTAAGCTTCTTCTTAAACTCCTCACACATGAACACATAGAGAATGGGATTCAGACAGCTGTTTAGAAGAGCCAGGCAGTTAATTACAGCTTCTGTTTTTAAAAGAACCTCTTTAGCAGACCCTCTTAACTGATTATCTTCTGCATTTATGTTATAAAATTTGTATACATGAAAAGGAAGCCAGCATATGAAAAATGCCAGGACCACAGCTATAATGACCCGGTAAGACCTGAGCTGATTCTCCTTTTTGAGACGTTTGACTCGCACACCGATAGCTATATATGAAGATGCAATGATCAGGAAGGGGATGACAAAGCCTGTTATGAACATAAATGTGACAAAAGACTTGTATTGTGTAGAAGTTTTATAGATTTCTTCACTCTCCACTGCTGAATGTTTGATGACTGCAGGGATGCAGCAGCTGATGGATAAAACCCACACAATCATGCAGATGATTCTGGCTTTGAATACGGTTCGATTATTGTGAGACCACACAACCATCCATGTGCACAGGCATCGGTCCAGACTGATAGTCGTCAGCAGAAAAATGCTAGCCAATGAGTTTAGGTAAATCATGAAACAGAGAAACGTGCACTTGAAGTCATTCAAGTGCCAAAACATGCGGCCTATGTGTGAAATGGTGCCTATGATTAGAGTTAAGGAGAAGATGAAGTCTGCAATCGCCAAGTTGAGGAACCAAATGGAGTTGACTATTGTCTTCATTTTGTAGCCAGTCACAAATATCACAAGTCCATTTCCAATGAGACCTATAGCAGGGATGGCAATGTAAATGCATATCATGAAGATGTTAAAGCCTGAGGAGATCTCTGTCTGCACTGTAGAATTGTCCGTAGTGACAGGAATAGTGCTTGCTACACAAAAAAAAAAAAAAAAAAGAAAAAAAGAAAAGAAAAAAAATACAGTGAGTTTTTGTTTCGGGAATCTGAACAGTAAAATCTTAAAATGGAAAATTAAATAAACTGATGAGAGTGTTTAACTCTATGCTTTGTCATCCTGGGGTAGAAAATGTTTTGCATGTGAAATGTGGCATGATAACAGGATTACATTACATTTTTTAAAATTGCATTGGCACAGTTTTCACAAGCAATACACTTTTATGAACAGGCCCATAAAAGTGGTAGGCCTAGATCGGCAGCCCAATGTTTTTTCAATTGACACTGGGCTGCTGGCCCAAAACACTTTAGTCAAAATTATGACATAGGCTAGTTTTTTTTTCCTTCTGACAGACGCGGCCCATGAAACACGTAGCTCAGCAGCCCATTGGTTGTTTTCTTGATTGACACTGGACTGGCCCAATTATATCTTTGAACAGCACCATCTATGGGATTTCTGCCTGCACGCAGTTTCGGTGTGATCATGGAGAAGAAACGTAAAGGACGTGCAGAGAAGCTGCGTGAGAGAAAAAAACAGGCTCTACAGGCAGACGCTGCCAAATGTGTCAAATTGACACAAATGTTTTCGGCAGTAGCAGGACCTTCACCAGCTCCCGTGGCTGATGAAAGTGGTGGTGGTGTCGGCGACAGTGGCATTAACAGTGTTAATGAGGAGGAGACTCAAGAGAAGAGGGACAGAGATGAGGGAGTGAGGGCAGGGACGGATTATGGGTTGTGTGGGCCCCTGGGCAAAACGTTTGCGAGCCCCCCCCCTTAAAAAACAAAAACAAAAAAAAAACGCCAGCATTGTCTGGGATAGCTAGTTGTTACGTCATCATGCCACTTGTGGGTCCAAACTAGTGCGGCGTACGCGTACCGTGTTGTAAAAGCAGAATGATGTTGACAAAACTATCTTTTGCCGCTTTTTACCTCAGAAAAAGTGAAAAGAAGGTGGCTTAAGTTGATACAGTAAGTTGGATCTCAAATTATAATCAGTACAGCCTAATGCCATTACCTCACATTAATGTTAGCACCAGGTTACCCATCATCTCTGTTTATAGAGACAGGTAGCAAAGTAGCACAACCAGATCGTACCATAACAAACATTATTTGTTTGAATTATCCAGAATGTGCTAGTTCGAAATAGAAATGGAAATGTCTATAAAAGTGAACCAAAATGCCATGTACCTGTTATAATCTGCAATTGTTGCTTTGCAGCTTTCCCAAAGAAGACAATTACATCCTCGTAGCTAGGGGGCAGTCATATCATAGGCTCCCATGCACCCATTTCCCTTTAAAGTTCCTATAGCAGGGCCGGGGGCCCCCTGAAAGCACCACCACCACAACCACCACAATTCAAGGGCCCTTGGCAGCCAAACGCCCTCCCTATAGGGTCAGGGGCCCTTGTAGGCAGAGGATCAAAGAATGTAGGCCCTCTAAAATAGACAAACGAAAATACATTGTTGATAAGCGTTGCAAATTGTTTTGGGCTAGGGGCCCCACGGGCCCCCTGCACCCCTAGGGCCCCTGGGTGAGGGTAGAACCTGCGGTAAGCCTTGATAAAAATGGGCCAAAAACAAGTGGTGGACAAACTGTTGATGATAACACTACAACAATAAAAGAAGTAGGCAGGCTATACACTGTATGATTGCAGTTTGGCTAAGTGTGCGGGTGTAGAAAGCCATAACGTCAGTGTTAAAAAAAGGTCGGAGCAGCTAGTTAACAAGAATCAGTTGACCTTTAAGCTAGTTGTTTTACATCTTCCCGGCTAAGTAAAATAATTTTTATATATTATGATGATGATCCGTTGTATTATTGTGAAAACATTGCAATTAAAGCACATTATATATATATATATAATTTCATTACTGAATAGGCCCTGTGCTTTAATTTGAAGAGGCCTTTCATGAGTTTTTGTCTGCCAATGCAGATAGAAAAGCTACAATTCTGATTAAGAAAGTCTGCATAACGTGCAACATCAAATTGACACAAATGTTTATATATAGAAATATGAAGGGAAGATGTAGTGTGCTCTCCCTGCCATTGGGGGGAGCTGTCTGTTGTGTGTCTTTGGGGGAGTTGCCCCTTCCTTACCCCCACAGTCTTATTTCCTTTATTTTTGATAAATTGTTTTGCATTTCTTATATTATTCACGTTTACTATGTTCCATGAGTATATTTTTTCTATTTTATGTTGTGTTTAAGGTTTATTTGTGTATTTTATGGTTTTATTGTTCCCATTTTGAATACATCTAGCATTTCTTTTTGTCTGTCACATGTTGTAGTTTATCTTTTCTGAGTTCACTATTGAGTTAGCTGTGGTTTTAACTTTGTTGTTTCCCATTATGGATTCTTGTGTATTGTAATTTTGGCAACATTTTGGCTTAACATAAATAATAATAGTATTCTGTTCTTTGTAAATCTGCGAATGAGACCCAATATCTTTAAATGTCTTAACTTACCCAATGTCTTAACTTACTTGTCTGCACTGTTAATGCCCTGTGGTTGTTGTCTAGTTTATAAGGACTCATAGGTGGCAACTAACCATACACTACCATTAAAAAGTTTTTAATACTAGAAATTAATACTTTTAATTCAGCAAAGATGCATTAAATTGATCAAAACTGAGAGTAACGACATTCACAAGAGAGCTTACGACTAATGTACATAAATAATAATGACCTTTTTAGGTTCACAGGGCTCTTTTTGACTTTTCTGAGTTTAAAATTTATTCAACACCACTTTGCTTGGAAAACAGTGATCATCAGATTAATCCTTTCTCATGTCAGTTTATAAACTGCTACTTTTATCAATCACTGATCAATCTTTTACCATCCTTCTCTCTCTCTCTCTCTCTCTCTCTCTCTCTCTCTCTCTCTCTCTCTCTCTCTCTCTCTCTCTCTGTCACACACACACACACACACACACACAGACAAGATGTACAAGGAGTTCACCTGCATCATTTTTGATTGGGTAAGTTTTCAATTTATTCAATTTATACCACTTTTTTGAAGTACAGTATTTAATGTGTCAACTCTCACTGATTCTTGCTTACACATTACATGACGTTAGTAGTTTTAAAGAGTAGGAGTTGGTATACATATTCATATTCATATTGTTAAATCATATTCATATTCATTCATATTGTTAAAAGTAATAACCTGAAAGAAGATCATATTGTTGTGTTTCGGTAATTAAACCAAATGTTCTCATTACATATCACAACGATCTTGTGAATGAAAATATGTACAACTAGAATTAAAGCATGAGATCAGGTTTTGATAGAATGACTAGCTGTGTTACACGTGTGATCAGTTTGGATTTTTGTACCAAGAGTTTTGAAAATGTACACCATACTTGTGAAAATAGTACTAAATTGAATTTAAAAAACTGTAAAGGAGAATTTTTTCTTTTTTTCTTTTTTTTTGCCCTAAATATTACAACCGCATGTACTGTTTTCATATTTTGAGGTGGAAAGTCTGGGTCTAAGACAGAATATATAGTAGTCAACATTTGAAGTGGATCAAAACCTTTCATCAAAGTTGTCCTAAAACCTTCTTCTTAGGACAACTTAGTTCTTAGGACAACTTTGATGAACTTTTTTGATCCACTTCAAATGTTAAGTACTGTATATGTCTATATATATAAATATATATAAGAAAGAAAGAAAGATTCCATCTACTGTGATCATCAATTAAAAAAATAATAAATAAACCAATCCTAGGACATGTAATTAAGGACACACACACACACACACACACACACACATATATATATATATATATATATATATATATATATATATATATATATATATATATATATATATATATATATATAAATCTTTTGGAAATCTATCTAATCAGAGAATGATAATATTATCTCCTCATATGCTCTCAACAGGCAATGTACATATTAAATACTTACCCATTTTCTGTATGGCTTCAGTCCCATAAAAACCTCTTTGCAAGTTCTGTTTATTGTTGAAAATCAACAACTGATGATAAGTTCCCCTTTACTTCTCTTAAAGAGTGATGGTGGGATGGTGTAGGAAGAGAAACATGCTTCTACATAAATCTATTTTTATCGATTACACACTTTCTATTTCTGCAGTTATTAGTTATAGTTAAGGAACATGTTCAAATGATCTATCCAATCAGCACGAGAGGAGGCTTATATATACGTAGCCGACTCACCTGTATGTTCCTCGACGGTTTTTGGAATCCCTCCAACCTCACTCTTGGCTGGTTCCTATCACAGCAGGAATACAGGGGCAGTACTCTTGGATCGGTCCAAAATGATTATTTGTATGTGTGAACTCGTGAACCAAGAAAAAACTGGACATTTTGAACATGACATTCAGAAATAATGTTTTCATAACTTAATGGGAACATTTGCAAAATGTTTTTAGAACATATTTTTATCTGATATTCGCAAGATGCTGCAAAAGCTGCGAGATGTGGGCATCCATCTATGATTAAGGGAGACCGGGTATGGTTGTAACATGGGGAGAAGTTTTAACACCACCAAATCCACCAATCAGGGATAAGCTAGGAGTCCTATGATCATTTCATTATTTAGCAACTTCCTCCCAGAACCCATAAGAATGTTTGTCAAGGCTGTAAATAGGTACATGCAAGAACTAGAGCTGACAGTTTTTTGACCTACACTACACTATACTGCTTACTTTGGAATCACAGTTTTGTTTTTAAGTTTTCACCCTTTTGTTACAATAAAAGTCAAGTCTTGTTCAAAGAGGTTGTAGCATCAAAGATACTTTGCTACACTGAAGTGTCTATAGATCAAAGGAAGCCATTACCAGCCATCACATTTTGCCTGAGAAACTGCAATTTAATCTAATATAAGTTTTAAGTACTAAACAAAACAACATTACGTCGCTGTCCGATGAAAACCACGTATGTCCATTTTGCCGATTTTGAGATTTTTCGACGGATTGAATGTCCAGGTTCATTTCCGTATACTGTATGCTTCGCATATCTAAATGGCCAATGAAAAGTTGTGAAATCATGTCATCTGATTTTCACGTATATCCATTTGGTGTCAAAGCTGTCAATCACGCCGCGTATCTCCCGCCCTGTGGAAGCATCTCGCCGGTCTCGTGAAGTTTCATCGAAGCTCAGCACTGGATAGCCGAATAACACTGTGAGGTTACATTGCCAAATAAACATAGCCTGGTGAGACAATGACTTTCCTTTATCGAGGTAAACGTTTCCCCCCTGACGTACGTCTAGGAGTGACAAAATTACAGTAGGACTGTGCAAACAAAGCATCTGTCTAGCATTACCAAGTCAGTGTATTGACTCATTGTCCCTTCATAGTTTGCAAGAGACATTTAATAAATGTATAATTAATATATGTAACACAGTTCGTAGATGTGGGAAGAAGGAGGCGGGAACCGGCGAACGTTCAACAAAACTTTAATTCAAAATAAACAAAGAACAAAACGAAATTAATGCCGGCAGACCCTCGCGGACGTCTGCAGGCCACACAAACATAATAAAACATAACGTAAAGTCCAGGCCTGGTCCTCTCTCGTCCTCCACGGTCGTCGCTCCTCCTTTTATGCTCCCGGAGCTCCTCCATGAGAGACTCAAGGCCGGTGCGCTTCCCAGGTGATGCTCGTTATCACTTGCGTCACCGGCCTCGCGCCGTTCCCTCACGGCTCTCGCCCGCCCTGGTTGCCACAATATTAAATAAACTAAGCGTATTTAATAAAACTAAGACGTAGGCTATTTAATAAACTGAGCGTATTCATCTGTCAATATGAAACGCGACTTGGCCATTCTAATTAATGATCGGAAGAACGCGTATCGACCACCGTTACTGTAAAATATGCACGTATGTCCATTTAAACTCAATTTTGGTCAAATGTGGATTATATCATTACACTGGCAAGAATATGGTTACATGTAAAGATGCCGTACCAAGTATGACAACGCTACATTCAACTGCTTTTGAAATACGGTGTTTTTTTCACTTCCTGAAAAGTAACCGTTTTGGACATACGTGAGTTTCATCGGGCAGCGACGATTAGTAACCCAATGGCTTCTACACAGCTAGCGGAAAACACCGGCTGACATGGGTGGGGTAGGTTGTAACACATCTTTAAAGAGTGGTGCAACCATCCTCTTGCGTACAACTAAGAACAGTTTCTTTGGAAAAGTGGAAAAGAATAACAGATAGATGTGTGCTGGCCAGTGTTTTTTTTTTTTTTTTTTTTTTTTTTTAAGAGGAAATGATGAAGTTCTAAAGAAGGACACATCAGTCAGATCAGTTGTGAATATAGGCCTATAAAAGGCAACAGAAAGAAAGAAAGAAAGAAAGAAAGAAAGATTCCATCTGTTGTGACCATCAATTAAACAATAATAAAAAGTTTAAACCAATCCCTGTGACATGTAGTTAAAGGGTTAGTTCACCCCAAAATGAAATTTCTGTCATTAATTACTCACCCTCATGTCGTTCCAAACCCGTAAGATTTTCATCAAAAAGAATGTTCATCTTTGGAAAACAAAAAAAATATATATTTTGATGAAATCCGAGAGATTTCTGTCCCTCCACTGACTGGATAATCTATGAATAATCTATATGAATCGAGCAGTTTTGTTCAAATTTTCTGAAGCAGGGTTTCTGCAGGTTTCATCAAATCTATCTATTAATGCCTTTTTAATGCCTTTTTTTTTTATGCCATATACAGGTGCTGGTCATATAATTAGAATATCATCAAAAAGTTGATTTATTTCACTAATTCCATTCAAAAAGTGAAACTTGTATATTATATTCATTCATTACACACAGACTGATATATTTCAAATGTTTATTTCTTTTAATTTTGATGATTTTAACTGACAACTAAGGAAAATCCCAAATTCAGTATCTCAGAAAATTAGAATGTTACTTAAGACGAATACAAAGAAAGGATTTTTAGAAATCTTGGCCAACTGAAAAGTATGAACATGAAAAGTATGAGCATGTACAACACTCAATACTTAGTTGGGGCTCCTTTTGCCTGAATTACTGCAGCAATGCGGCGTGGCATGGAGTTGATCAGTCTGTGGCACTGCTCAGGTGTTATGAGAGCCCAGGTTCCTCTGATAGTGGCCTTCAGCTCTTCTGCATTGTTGGGTCTGGCATATCGCATCTTCCTCTTCACAATACCCAATAGATTTTCTATGAGGTTAAGGTCAGGCGAGTTTACTGGCCAGTTAAGAACAGGGATACCATGGTCCTTAAACCAGGTACTGGTAGCTTTGGCACTGTGTGCAGGTGCCAAGTCCTGTTGGAAAATAAAATCTGCATCTCCATAAAGTTGGTCAGCAGCAGGAAGCATGAAGTGCTCTAAAACTTCCTGGTATACGGCTGCGTTGACCTTGGACCTCAGAAAACACAGTGGACCAACACCAGCAGATGACATGGCACCCCAAACCATCACTGACTGTGGAAACTTTACACTGGACCTCAAGCAACGTGGAGATTGTGTGCCTCTCCTCTCTTCCTCCAGACTCTGGGACCCTGATTTCCAAAGGAAATGCAAAATTTACTTTCATCAGAGATCATAACTTTGGACCATTCAGCAGCAGTTCAGTACTTTTTGTCTTTAGACGCTTCTGACGCTGTCTGTTGTTCAAGAGTGGCTTGACACAAGGAATGCGATAGCTGAAACCCATGTCTTGCTTACGTCTGTGCGTAGTGGTTCTTGAAGCACTGACTCCAGCTGCAGTACACTCTTTGTGAATCTCCCCCACATTTTTGAATAGGTTTTGTTTCACAATCCTCTCCAGGGTGCGGTTATCCCTATTGCTTGTACACTTTTTTCTACCACATCTTTTCCTTCCCTTCGCCTCTCTATTAATGTGCTTGGACACAGAGCTCTGTGAACAGCCAGCCTCTTTTGCAATGACCTTTTGTGTCTTGTCCTCCTTGTGCAAGGTGTCAATGGTTGTCTTTTGGAAAACTGTCAAGTCAGCAGTCTTCCCCATGATTGTGTAGCCTACAGAACTAGACTGAGAGACCATTTAAAGGCCTTTGCAGGTGTTTTGAGTTAATTAGCTGATTAGAGTGTGGCACCAGGTGTCTTCAATATTGAACCTTTTCACAATATTCTAATTTTCTGAAATACTGAATTTGGGATTTTCCTTAGTTGTCAGTTATAATCATCAAAATTAAAAGAAATAAACATTTGAAATATGTGTGTAATGAATGAATATAATATACAAGTTTCACTTTTTGAATGGAATTAGTGAAATAAATAAACTTTTTGATGATATTCTAATTATATGACCAGCACCTGTATATGTCGATAGATGACGTTGTCACAGTTCCTGTCAGTTCTGAACTCAATCTCCCATCATCCTCCCTGGCCCACACCTGCACTCACTTCCTCATCACCTCTCCTGATCAGCACATCACCTCACTTAGGGTTCCGTTCTCGTTGATACCAAGGACTACTCTTGCTATGCTTCCAGTCATCGTTGATACCTACCCATTCTACTCCAGCGTGCTTCCCAGTCTTCGAGCCTTATATCTGTGTGTGTCATCCCACCGTCTCCATGAGTCTGCTTCTCCACTCTGCTTCCAGCCATCCACGAGTCATCAACCTGCAATACAAGGGACAGTATCATTACTACGGTTTCACCATTATAGGGCATCGTTCGACAGAACTTACCAAATGACTTTATCAACAAGGAACATGACCAAACAAAGCTTCATTTGACCAAAAGATCCATTTCCTGACCCCAAGACCCCCAGCCTTAACAGAAGTGATGACGCAACTTCTTTTAACAAAACTTTGTCTTGAGTACTTCTCAGCTCATCCGGAGTAAACTAATCAAAGCCTATCATGTGGGGTCTGATCACATTAAATCTATCGATTCTCTCTCAAAAGCTTCTGTATTATCAACGGACCAGGAAAAGACCAATCAACGGATTTAAGACCAATGGTTTCTGTCATGATTGATCACAGGAAGCAAATGCGAGTAAACACGTTTATTAACAAGAAGAGAGATGGAACACAATCACTGAACGGGCAGGCCTCTGGTGACGCAGGGATTGAGATGATCGGCTGGTGGTGCGTGGTGGTGACGAGGAGTGCTGAGGTGAAGTAAATTCAAGGTCCGGACATAGAATGAGAACACGAAGAAAACCGAACTGGAACTGGAGACAACACGACTGGAACTCCGAGCAGGAACAGGACGAGACAACACAGCACAGGACACCAAACAACGATCTGACAGGGAAGATGAGAATGAGGTGAGCTTATAAAGGGTAAGTGAATGAGCAGCAGCTGGTGAAGTGATGGGTGGCAGCTGGATCCACTGATGAGCCACGTGGCCTGGACACACCTACAAACACACACACACACATACACGCCCACCGCTGTCACAACACAGAACACGCGACAAGAAGGAAACAATGCATCTGCGAACCGTGACAGTACCCCTCCTCCTAGGAACGCCTTCTGGCGTTCCCCGACTCCCTTACCTGTCGATTGTAATCATCGATAAGGGTGTGATCCAGAATGTCTCTGGCAGGTACCCAACTCCTCTCCTCCGGACCGTAACCTTCCCAGTCCACCAAGTACTGGAATCCGCGTCCCCTCCGCCTTGAGTCCAGAATACGGTTGACCGAATAAGATGGTTCCCCATCTATGAGTCGCGGCAGTGGGGGAACCGGGATTGGTGGATTAATATTGGAATGAAACACGGGCTTGATTTTAGAAACATGGAAGACGGGATGAATCCTCCTGTACGCCGGAGGAAGTTTGAGGCGGACTGCCACCGAACTAATGATCTTGGTGACGGTAAATGGACCAATAAATTTGGGAGCAAGCTTATTAGAGATGGATCGGAGAGGAATATTCTTGGTAGAAAGCCACACTTTTTGACCAACGACGTATACGGGAGGCTTTGACCGGTGGCGATCGGCCTTGGCCTTGGTGCGCTCCCTCACTTGGAGAAGAGTCTCTCAAGCTCTCGTCCAAGTGCGGTGACACCTCTGGACAAATGCGTGAGCAGAGGGGACCGCGACCTCGGATTCCAGACTAGGAAAAATAGATGGCTGGTAACCTACACTACACTCAAACGGCGATAGGCCTGTGGACGACACTGGTAACGTATTGTGGGCGTACTCCACCATTGAAAGTTGCTGGCTCCAGGAGGAAGGATTCTTAGAGACTAAACGTCGCAACGTTCGCTCCAAATCTTGATTGGCTCTCTCAGTTTGACCATTGCTTTGGGGATGAAACCCTGAGGATAAACTGACAGTCGCCCCCAGCAATCTACAAAACTCTTGCCAAAATTTTGACACAAATTGGGGTCCCCTGTCGGAAACCATGTCCATCGGGAGGCCATGAAGCCGAAACCGCTATATACCGACTATAACCGCTGTCTCCTTGGCTGATGGTAATTTGGGCAAGGGGATAAAATGAGCCGCCTTCGAGAATCGGTCCACTATAGTCAAAACAACCGTGTACCCCTGGGAGGGTGGGAGGGCGGTGATAAAATCTAGCGAGATGTGGGACCAGGGTCTCGAAGGGACTGGCAGCGGTTGGAGCAACCCATCCGGGGAACGATTGGAAGTCTTACCAACAGCACAAACTGAGCAAGCCAACACAAAATTGCGGACGTCCCGAGCCATAAGAGGCCACCAGAATCGTTGCTTGACTAGAAATTTAGTGCGTTTGACTCCTGGATGACACGCTACCTTAGAACAATGACCCCACTGGATGACCATGGACCGTAATCCCTCCAGCACAAATAAGCAGTTCGGTGGACACCCGGGCGGAGGCGTTACCCCTTCTAAGGCCGTCTTGACCCTCGATTCGACCTCCCATGTGAGTGTGGAGACCACTAATGTCTCCGGTAAAATGCACTCGGGAGTAGACGGGCGTTCGGAACGATCAAAAATGCGTGATAAAGAATCGGGTTTGATGTTTTTAGAACCCGGGCGATACGAGAGAGTAAAGTCAAAACGTCCGAAAAAAAGTGCCCACCGAGCCTGCCTGGAGTTCAATCTTTTGGCAGTCCTAATATATTCCAAATTCTTATGATCGGTCCATACAATAAAAGGCACCCCTGAACCCTCTAACCAGTGGCGCCATTCCTCTAAGGCCAACTTGACTGCCAGCAACTCCCGGTTCCCAATGTCGTACGTTCGGCAGGAGATAAACGATGGGAAAAAAACGTGCACGGTGCATCTTATCGTCTGCGGGAGAACGCTGGGATAACACTGCACCTACCCCCACCTCTGATGCGTCGACCTCCACCACAAACTGCCGTGATGGATCAGGGGCAACGAGAATGGGGGCTGAAACGAAGCAACCCTTGAGTTTGGCAAACACAGCCTCAGCTGTGTCTGACCACCTGAACGTAGTTTTGGGGGAGGTCAAGGCAATCAGAGGCGCGGCTATTTGGCTGAAATTGCGAATGAAATGCCGGTAAAAATTGGCGAACCCCAGAAACCTCTGTTGGGCCTTACGGGAATCTGGACTTGGCCAATCCACCACAGCCTTAACCTTCTCAGGATCCATGCGCACTCCCTCAGTCAACACGATGTACCCTAGGAAAGGAACAGACTGTGCATGAAAAACGCATTTCTCCGCCTTGACAAAAAGCCTATTCACTAGCAACCTCTGAAGTACTCGTCGAACGTGCTGCACATGTTCCTGGAGAGACGAGGAAAAAATCAATATGTCGTCCAGGTAGACATATATGAATTGATCGACCATATCTCGCAGCACATCGTTGACGAGTGCCTGGAAGACCGCTGGGGAGTTGGAAAGCCCGAACGGCATAACCAAATATTCAAAGTGCCCCCTAGGGGTGTTAAAAGCGGTCTTCCATTCATCCCCCTCCCTGATGCGGACCAAATGATAAGCATTCCTTAAATCCAATTTTGTGAAAATAGATGCTCCCTGCAACCTCTCGAACGCTGAAGACATTAACGGCAAAGGATATGTATTCTTTACCGTTATGTTGTTCAGCCCCTGGTAGTCAATACAAGGTCGCAGAGATCCATCCTTCTTACCCACAAAAAAGAATCCCGCCCCCGCTGGAGAAGAGGAAGGGCAGATGAACCCCGTCGCCGGTGAATCAGAAATATATTTCTCCATAGCCTCCCTTTCTGGAACAGAAAGTAAATATAACTTGCCTTTAGGTGGAGATTTTCCTGGCAATAAGTCTATAGCACAGTCATAGGGACGGTGCGGAGGGAGAGAAGCAGCCCTAGACTTACTGAACACCTCCTTCAGGTCAAGGTACTCCGTGGGCACATTAGACAGATCCACTGCTTCCTCCTGTAAAACAGAACCAGAAACAGATGAACATGCAGAGACAAGACAAGACTCATGACACTCCTTGCTCCAGGCCACAATGGAATTCTGGATCCAGTCTACCCGGGGGTTGTGTTTGGTGAGCCAGGGGTGACCAAGGACGATGGGTGTGAGGGGAGAATCAAAAATCAGGAAGGAGGTGAGTTCAGTGTGGTTTCCGGAGGTGATGAGTGTGATGTCTTCAGTGCTGTATGAGATGGTGGGGAGACTCTGTCCGTTGAGGGCGTGCACAGCAATTCTGTTGGTGAGTGGCTTGAAGGGGATGTGGAGTTTTATTGCAAGTGATCTGTCCAGAAAATTACCTTCAGCCCCGGAGTCCAACAGTGCTCTGCAGTCGTGCGTGTGGTTCGACCATCTCAATCTAACCGGGAGGAGCGTAGATGTTGATGAGGTCTTCTCGGCGGAGATCCCACCCGACAGTAGCCTCATACTTACTGTCGGGCTTGCCCTTTTAACGGGCAGTTGTATGCGAAATGGCCAGCTCCGCCACAATATAAACAAAGTCCCTGGGATCTCCGCCTTTCCCTCTCCTCCCGGGAAAGCCGAGCTCGACCCACCTGCATGGGCTCGTGATCTTGGACCGGGCTGACCGTGTCCCCGCCGCTGGATCGCGGACCTTCCATTCCGCTAACGCCTCTATGGGCAGGAATCCTCTGCTCGACCCTGGTCAGTCGAGCATCAACTCTTAGCGCCAAATCAATAAGTCCGTTGAGTGTAGTCGGAAGATCCAGCGCATAGATCTCCCTCTGGACACGGTCAGCCAACCCATGCAGGAACATGTCCCACTGCGCCTCCTCGTTCCAGTGACACTCAGCCGCTAACGTGCGAAATTCGATGGAAAAGTCAGACACCGACTTCTCTCCTTGACGTAATTCCGCCAGTAGCCTGGCGGCTTCTCTCCCAGCGACCGACCAGTCAAATACCTGTTTCATCTCCGCGGAGAGTGACTGGAACGAGGCGCAGCATGGATCTTGATTCTCCCACACCGCCGTCCCCCAAAGAGAAGCCTTCCCAGTGAGTAAGGTGAGTACGAACACCACCTTGCTTCGCTCCGTATTGAAAGTTCGAGGCTGTAATGCAAAATGCATAGCACATCGAGTTAGAAAAGCTCTGCAAAAGTTCGGTTCACCTGAGTATGATTCGGGCACCGGAAGACGAGGTTCGGGACTGGTGGCGTCCTCAGATGTAGAGGGAAGGACGGCCGGTGTGGGCAGCACAGCGGGACTCAGAAGAAGCTGGAACTGCTGGGTGAGCTCGGACACCTGCGCCACCAAAGCCTGAACCGCTCGCCCCGTCTCGTTCAAATTCTTCTCCTGAGAATCCATTCTGTGAATACTGCTGTTGATAAATTCCTCCAACGCTGTATGCGGGCTGCTCGCTGCTTCCATGCCTTGGTCAGATCGTTCTGTCATGATTGATCACAGGAAGCAAATGCGAGTTAACACGTTTATTAACAAGAAGAGAGATGGAACACAGTCACTGAACGGGCAGGCCTCTGGTGACGCAGGGATTGAGATGATCGGCTGGTGGTGCCTAACAGTCTTTGGTTTCTCAGTCATCGAAAACATCCTCTATAGCACCTTTAATTCTGTGTGCATGAAACATTGGTATCAGGGAAACAATTTGGTATCAGGGAGATATTAGGAAACTTTATAAAGTTACTAATAAAACAGGATTATGTTCCGCGAACATCACATGTTGCAATAGACAATAGACAGGGTGTGTCTAAGCTCCGTAGCAACGTCTCATTTGAGGACCGCATCTGAGGATGGAGCCAACTTTCTCCTTTAAAACTATGCTGTCCAAACAGCTAGGGGGCTGAAAAAGTTGCTTGGGTTGTGCTGAAAAGAAGTTGAGAACTGATACTTTTACCGGGGCTGATTTTCCATCTAACAGTCGCAAGACCGCAGCTGACCGCAGCTGACCACCCAACAGCCGTCACATCCAGAACTCTGAAACACTCTGTTGAACTATTTGACCAAAGTCTCCAAAGAAGAGAGCTGCTCAGAACAGCGCGTTTCACCAACCGGCAACAACTTCAAAGCTTCCGTGCTACCCAACGTCGGACTTCCCCAAGAAGACGTCACCGCAAAGACAGCCAATCCAGGCCAGGATTCTGCTGCACACGAGTCACGGAACAACCCGATTACCTCAGCTGTCAGAGTGAACACAGGTACAAGCAAAACTTCTCTTGCTGGAAACTGGTGAAACTCCTTTAAATCTAAAGAATCAAGCCAAAGCTCTGCTTTTGTGATTTTTCTCAGGTTACAATTTCAGTTAGTACAGAACTTGGGACTTTCTTCATAACTCATATCAACTCCGTGAATGTGTGTGCATATGTATGTGTGTGTGTTTAGCCTTAGTTTCTTGTAATCATTAGAAGTAGTCAATAAAGTCTTGTAGTCTATTCATTTTCACATATACAAGTTTCTTGTGCTGTTTCAAATTACTGCCTTAAACGTAAAGATCGGTTACCTTGCTTATAATAATCATAATTATATATTGTTACTGTTGGCCACAGGATAATATTTTATCCAGAATTGATAAGATACTTTAACCTCAATTTTTCGCTGGACGAATAATTGATGGTGTTAAATATTAATTCTGAATCATTTACAGTTTGAATCCGTTACAGTTGATTCAATTATTATTCCCTGTAACTTAATTACCCCTCTTTATAATTAATTGAGCTAATAAATAGGTGAAACCCTACACCATTACAAAGAACCAATTTACCAGTCACTTACCTGTTCATCTGTGTTTTATCTGCTGTTTGTTAATAAACCACTTTCTATGTGCAAACCTGTTGTCTCCTACCCTCTGTCTGTAACAGACGTCATGCGGCAATTTGTTTGCTTCTCTGCTGCTACCCTTTTTGCTCACATATTTTAATACAGCCAAATTCCCAATAAAATTGTTTCATCTATATATTTTTCTGTTTTTTGTTGTCAGAATATATGAAATGGTGACTGAAACGCAGCCCATTAAGACTTCATACAGGGCCTGTATGGAAGAGTTAGTGGTAACGCTTTAGATTACAGCCCGGAAAGTACTGCATAATTACAACGAATTTACAGCGTAACTATCGATAATTATAGTGTACCTATACAGTAAGTATGTGTAAGTATAGGGGAACAATATGTAAAGTATTGGGAATAAAGGGGTAACAACCAGGAAAGTATCAAATTATTTATACTGTAAGTATTTTAGAACTAAGGGGTACTTACACTGTTATGATAGACAACAATCTTATGTCTGGGAGCAATTTAGCGAGAAAGTGCACTGATTAAGTTGTTTCAAGGCAAGTAGAAAGAACTATTGCAATCTTTTTTAATACATGGGCAAATATAGCTACTTTTGTTTCATGTAGTTATAGGGTAAGTATGACATTACGGGCCGTAAATGAAAGTGGTGCTTGTTACCCTCTTATTTCATGTAGTTACAGGGTAAGTATGACATTACGGGCCGTAAATTAAAGTGGTGCTTGTTACCCTCTTATTTCATGTAGTTACAGGGTAAGTATGACATTACGGGCCGTAAATTAAAGTGGAGCTTGTTACACTCTTATTTCATGTAGTTACAAGGAAAGTAAAAAAAAAAAAAAAACGCAAACAATCTGATATCACTTGGAAACCTTTATTTGAAAAACAACTAATTTCAAAACAGTTTTGAAGTTACAACACTTCTCATTTGTTTCTCTTGCTTGGCTATCTCCTCCTCTTGTTCCTCTTTTTCTTTCTTTCCACTGATGAATCTTAAGAGGTCCCATTTGCTATTCTGTATTAAAAGAAAATACAGTACACCCGGAAATGTGCTTGTTTACTCATCTTTTACCTTCATGCCATCTGAGATGTATACGACTTTCCTTCTTAAGATGAACATAAAAAGGTTTTTAGGAAAAAATAAATCATATGGGAGCACTTTATAATGCAAGCTCACGTGTTCCTAAAAGTCAAAGCATCAAACAACACAAACAGCAATAATGTCTAGGTAATTGGCCAGTGAGATTTACATGCGGGACCACACCCCCGGCATCCGGGTATAAATAGGGCCGGCATACTCACCTTCATTCATATTTTTGCTGAGGAGCCGAGATAGGTATCTGGCCGCTCAGCGGTGACTCAGAGCTATGGCAGGGGAACGTAACGTCTCCATTCCCTCCTTCTGGGAACGGGGATTACAATAGTAACCTAGTAGAGGGGACTCTAGCCGAAGTGATGGTGTCAACTACCGTGGACGGTAGGCCACTTAAGTCTGCCGCGTCCCGTCCAGGAACCACACGTGGTCGGGACGTGGGTGCCATATGGTGCCCTGCCCCTGAGAAAGGAGGTCCTTCCTCAGGGGGATGCACCAGGGATGGGCTGTCGCGGGGTGCCAGGTCCGGTTGGGCCAGTATGGCGCAACTAACAAGACCTGCTCCTCGTCCTCCCTGACCTTGCACAGTGTCTGTGCAAGGAGGCTCACTGGGGGAAACGCATACTTGCGTAGGCCCCGGGGCCAGCTGTGTGCCAGTGCATCCGTGCCGAGGGTCCCCTCGGTCAGGGAATAAAACAACTGGCAATGGGCGGATTCCTGAGAGGCGAACAGGTCCACCTGTGCCTCTCCGAATCGGCTCCATATCAGCTGGACCGCCTGGGGGTGGAGTCTCCATTCCCCCGGGAGCGTGAGCTGTCGTGAGAGCGCATCGGCCGCACAATTGAGCTCGCCCGGGATGTAGGAGGCGCGCAGCGACCTGAGTCGGTGCTGACTCCACAGGAGGAGACAGCAGGCGAGTTGCGACATGCGACGGGAGCGTAGACCACCCTGGTGGTTGATGTACGCAACGGTCGATGTGTTATCCGTCCGGACCAGTACATGCTTGCCCTGCAGCAGTGGTCGAAACCGGCGCAGCGCAAGGAGTACTGCCAGCAACTCGAGGCAGTTGATATGCCAGTGGTGATGGGGTCCTGTCCAGGAGCCCAACGCCGACTGGCCACTGCATATGGCACCCCAGCCGGTGGTGGAGGCATCTGTTGTGACCGCGGCTGCGGATGCCATATGCCCCAGGAGCCTCTGAAATTGTTTCAGTGGGACCGCTGTTTTCCGCGAGAACGAGTTCAGGCAGTTCAGCACCGACTGTGTGCGTTCGTTGGTGAGACGTGCTGCCATGTTGACCGAGTCCAGCTCCACACCGAGAAAAGAGATGCTCTGCACGGGGCAAAGCTTGCTTTTTTCCCAGTTGACCCGAAGCCCCAACTGGCTGAGGTGACTGAGCACCAGGTCCCTGTGTACCAGGTCCCTGTGTTCTCACAACTGCTCTCGGGACTGGGCCAGAATGAGCCAGTCGTCGAGGTAGTTGAGGATGCGAACACCCACTTCCCTGAGCGGGGCAAGGGCCCCCTCCGCGACTTTGGTAAAGACGCGAGGAGACAGGGACAGCCCGAAGGATAGGACCTTGTACTGATATGCCTGCCCCTCGAACGCAAACCGTAGGAATGGTCTGTGTCGAGGAAGGATCGAGACATGAAAGTACGCGTCCTTCAGGTCGATTGCTGCAATCCAATCCTGGGTGCAAACGCACGTGACAATGCATTAAATAATGTTATGGGAATGTAAGAAATGTTAGGGGGAAATGATACGTCTTAATAAGTGAGTCATTTATTTAAACGATTCATTCCAATAGCTGATTCATTAAAGAATGAGGCAGTTGTTTATGAATTGGTCATTAAATCTTTAACTCAAAATGCTTCAAATTGCTGAATCATTCAGTAACGAAAACAAGGCTGAGCCTGCATCTCAATGAACATTCTATCCATCCTAAATAGTATGTAACATTATTAATATTCAATACTATTTAGGGCGGACAGGGTGGATAGACAAAAACAAAAACGGAACAAAAACAGTCAATGTTCCTTCTAAAATGTAAGTGACTTAACATTAAATATTTGTTAACTGAACTGTTGTATGAAATAAATGTCACGTTTATAATTGTGGTAGCCTGTTTAGGAAAACAGCATTCTTGGTCTTGTGATACTGCTTAACTGTATCAAGTTATAAAAACTCCACATTTTGAATTTTTACAGCAGTATGTTTAACTGAGTTTCTTTTTGTGTGTGCATGTTTCCATTTCTCCTCGAGATGGTGCGCAAGCCTCAACAGCGCAACCTTGTTATCGTCAGTAGCCTACATTATACAGCCTATTATTATTCACTATCGATCGCCACTTAAACTAAATGTAATAAAGTCATTCCTTTTTTTTTTTTTTTTTTGTATTGACCAGCGCTAAATCCTGATTTATAATCAAGACGTTGTCTGACAAAATCACAATACACATTATTACACACGTTATATGTACACGTAAAATGATCAGCAATAGTATCTATTTTAATCATTCTCTGGCAGACAACAGCAGACGCAGAGAGAGGTGCGCCTGCGGCAGCGTCAGGAAAGCAAGATCTCGCGGTCGTGCGGCAGTACCGGTGGGTCTCAGAAGCTAGATCAGGTTAACAAGTATATTCGTCATAACGTGCTTTCTTGGAAAAAAAAGTCGCAAAAGGGGTCTGTTAAGTTGCTAAGTTGCCAACACTGATGCAGCCTTCTGCAGGTCACAGCCCACCGCTGTCCAAAACGGCGTTACGACAATTTTGCACCGGCCGGAGGCAATTACCAAACTGGTTGCGTGTGTGTATCACACCAATGTACATATTTTACGACAGCAAATCAAAGTTATTCATTATGAAGGCTATATATTTAATATAAACTGGTAGTTTTATTTTTCTTCAAACTATCTAAAAAAATGTAATGCCTGTAGGAATAAAATTTAAGGCTATTTAATGCCATTTAAGGCCTTAATTTTCACAAAATCCATTAATGACGTTTAATGCTTTTTAATGCTCAGCGGATACCCTGTGAAGAGACTTGATCGCTTTTTATTGTGAGGAGATTTAATTTAAAGGGGACCTATTATGCCTATTTTTACAGGATGTAATTTAAGTCTCAGGTGTCCCCAGAATGTGTCTGTGAAGTTTCAGCTTAAAATACCTCACAGATCATTTATAAATTCATGTTGTAAATACCAATTTCTGACTATAGTCAAGAACAGGCTGTTTTTGTGCATGTGCCTTTAAATGCAAATGAGCTGCCATGCCCCGCCCCCTCTCTACGATCACAGTTTCTGCCTCAATCGGATTCTCTGCCAAATATTAACAAGACATCTGCTTGGTTTTTATTATCATCTATATCGTGATCACTCTCGCAAATAGCATAGTCCATCTTTCATCATTAAAGTTTATTATTTCCACACGTCTTAATCAATTTAAACTTCTAATGGATCATTTTCTGAGCGCACTTATCTGAAGCACATGCACACACAGACAGCTGACTGTCAGACATCAAGTCTTGTGAGTAACTTATTTCACATTTTTTGTTTTGTTTAAACTGTCAAGTGAGTTGAGTTGACTGTTGTCTTCACTTTGTAGCCTGTCACAAATATGACAAGCCCATTTCCAATGTATGGAATCCCAAACCTGCCAATATTAAAAGTTCCAGGTTCGGGATTCCATACCAATGAAGCCCACAACAAAGATGGTGAGGTAAATGCATAAAGTGAAGATCTGGGTGCTTGACAATCTCTCTTTCACCTGTCACTAGTCAGATTATCATATCCCAAACTGGTGCAAACTATAGCAAAAAAGAGAGAGAGAGAGAGAGAGAGAGAGAGAGAGAGAGGAGAAAATAATGCAGTGAGAGTTGGTTCTGCAAAAATATGCTAATTAAACATTGTGTGTTTTTTGTCTTGCAACACATTTTCTCTGTTAGAAATAGCATTGTGTAACATTTCTAGTGACTTGTTTCAGAATGTCTAGAGAACATTCAAAAGTATTGTTCCTATAATGTGTGCAAAATGATAAAATTGAATTGTTAGCGACTGCACTCGCGATCAGAGGCATAAAAAGACCATGGCGACAGGAAATCCCAGTTGAGGTGCATTTATTGTACAGAGAGTGTAAATCCCACAGTGAAAAAAGCCAAACACAGGAAACTATAAAAATAAATTTATATATATATATATATATATATATATATATATATATATATTACACACACACACAAAAGTCTTTTGTTGGAACGTAGTCACAACAGCCGTTGTATAGTCTTAATAACACACCTTCACTTCACTGCACAATATAACAATACAACAAATTAATTAACAAAGATAAACCTTGTTTTACAGGAATATTGGAAACCCCCCTATGACATACCCAACATGGTTTCTCCCATTCAGAAGGCCCATCCACCATGTTTAAATACTCAACTTTTAAAACAATGCAGGTTTGGTCACTGGTGTTTTACAAGCAGGTAAGTTATATTTGTTGGTGGTCATTTATACTAACAAAGAATGAGCAATGTTAGCTCTAACTAGTGATGGCGAGATGAAGCCTCATGAAGCACTGAAGCTTTTCAGCCAAGTGGTTCATAAAAGGGTTCATTTCTCGAGGCTTCATTTGCTCACAATACCACCTGGTGGTCAAGTGTGTAAACAAGCAGATTGTCTCAGGTTATGACTATAACCATGGTTCCCTGAGAGAGGGAACGAGACACTGCATCCCGAAGGGGGCGCTATGGGAACGCCCTCAGCATGTAAGCATCTGATGCACGTGTGTCAACTAGTCCAATGGCGAGAGTGATCATCAGCGGTGGGTGACGTCACGACCAGGAAAGTATAAATACACATCCGGAAAGACCGGCTTCAGCTTAAACTGCCGAAGCAAATTGATCACAGGGATGCAGGGAGTATGGCAACGCGACGCAGTGTCTCGTTCCCTCTCTCAGGGAACCATGGTTATAGTCATAACCTGAGACGTTCCCTTTCGAGGGAACTCGCACTGCGTCCCGAAGGGGGCGCTATGGGAACGATATCCCAAAACGCCATAATTCCAAAATACCTGTCCGTGTGAAACTGTGGCACACTAAGACAAGAGCACTGATGAGCCTGGAGCTGCATCCAGGCCGAGATAATCTCACAAACGTGAGTGGCGAGAATCAGCCCGCTGCATCACAGATCTCCTTGAGGAAAACCCCCAACATCCAGGCCTTGGAGGCCGCCATACTCCTAGTAGAAGGAGCTCTGACAGACAGTGGATACTGCTGACCAGAGACCTCATACGCAAGTGAAATAGTCTCAACTATCCACTTGCTAACCATTTGTATGGACGCAGGGAGACCCCTAATTGCGCAGTCCAAACAAACAAACAGTCGATCTGACATTCTCCACAGGGCAGCCGAGTGGAAATTAGGTGATTCAACTAATTCAACTTTTCCTGGTCTGGATCGGAGAACAGAGGACAGAAAGCTTGCAGCACTATAGGCCGTGGCATATTGGTCAGAACCTTAGGTATATAACCCAGTAGGGTAAAGGAACACTTTGACCATCCCCGGTGCACACTAAAGGCACGTAGGGGATACAGATAGGGCCTGAAGGTCTCCTACTCTATAGGGAAGAAATGGCAGGAGGAACACAGTAAAAACTTCAGAAATTTTCTGAGACAGAGTCACGCAGCTCAAATAGAGCTGCAGATAGCCTTCCAACACAAAGGCCAACTCCCAAGCAGGAACCTTAGTGCATGTAGCAGGCCTCAGCCTCAAAGTGCCACGAAGGAAACAATACCTCAAAGGGTTATACCCCACAATTGTACCATCCACAGGCCAAACCCACAGGTTCAATACTTCTGGACGGGGTGAAAAATCAAGCCCGTCACCTGAGATAGGTCTCTCCTGATCGGAATCTCCAAGGGAGAGCCGTCGAGGTCCAAGAACCATATCCGACTTGGCCAGTAAGGCGCTACTAGCAGTAGACTTATCCCTTCCAGGCGAATTTTGTCCAGAACTCCTGGGAGCAGAACAGTTGGGGGAAAGATGTACAGACGTAGCCTCGGCCATGTCTGTACCCTGGCATCCAGTCCAAGAGGAACTTGATGCATAAGGGCTAACCACAGTGGACAGTGCGTCGTATCCTGAGACGCGAAAGATCCACCTCCACGTGGCTATAAATCTCCCATATGAGCTTCACTTTGGGGTGAACTCTCCATTCCCCTAGCCTCAGCCCCTGTCTCGACAGGATGTCTGCTCCTATATTCTAGGTCCCTGAAATAAGATAAGATTGTTCTCGAGGAGAGCATCCTCCCCAGGGACCACAGGAGGATCTGGTGCGCCAGATAGTGGGCGCAAACGCAAACCCCCCTGTTGATTTATATAAGAGACCATCGATGAATTGTCTGTCCAGACAGCTCGATGACCTCTCAGGTCTGGGAGGAAGAACTTCAACGCATTGAAGCCCGCCATCATCTCCAGGCAATTATGTGCCACGAAAGATGATGACTCCTCAACAGCCCTTGAGCTGAGCAGCCTTCCATTACCACTCCCCAGCCTGTGAGAGAAACATCTACCATGAGAGTGACTCAATGATATTAAGCTCCTAACACAGGGCCCTGGGACAGGAACCAACTTTTCTTCCATATAACCAAGGCGCGGAGACACCGCTGTGTGATCTTGATCATAGGAAGTGGATTCCCCCTCAGGGAAAACCCTTGGTCCTGAACCACCACTGTAAGGGTCTCATGAACAGCAGGCCAAAAGGTATCACCATTGGACACAGCTGTCATCAGACCCAACAGTTTTAGAAAACTGTTTTACAGTGAGTGACTGGCCTAGTTATATCTCCTGTGTGACTGAAAAGATTGCAGTAATACAAGTGGGCGACAGAACGGCCCGCAGTGTCACTGAATCCATACCATGCCCAGGAAGGTGGTTCTCTGTAACGGAGAAAGCACACTCTTCTTGGCGTTCAGCCACAACCCCAATTTTTATGAGCAAGAACAACATCTCAATGTTGAACTGACCATCTGTTCCGACTGCGCTAATATTAGCCAGTCATCTTATCAGTTCAGAATGCGTATGCCCTGCAGCCTGAGCAAGGCCAGAGCTGCATCTACGCATTCCATGAACATGTGGGCTGATGGAGCTAGACCAAATGGAATAACCTAATATAGGTATACTTTGCCCCTGAAAGCAAACCCGAGGAACTTCCTATGCTGTAGAATGACGGAGACATGGAAGTATGCATCCTTTAGAACTATCATGACAAACCAGTCCTCGGATCTGGTTTAGAGTCAACATTTTGAACCTAAGTCTCCTGACTGACTGATTCAAATGATTAAGATCTAATATAGGATGCAACCCTCCATCCTTCTTTGGAACAAAATCGTAGCGGCCCTAAAAACCCTAACTCTCTGCTGGGAGGAGGAACCCATTTTGTAGCTCCTTTCGCAAAAGAGTTTACTTTCTGTTCCATTACCAGAGCCTGCCCATTGAGATACATCTTTGGCAGAAGCCTCAACTCTGCCAGAAAATCCACAAAAGGGAACCAGCCTCTCAAGACTGGTCTCTGGTATACCTAGAGCAGCCACTTTGGTGACCTGAAATACACTGGCAGGAAATAACCCATTTGACTGCTTTTCGACCCTCCTCAGAGGGTGTGAACCTGATGCAGCGTCGAGTGAGCGCTGAATCAAAGCTTTCTGGAAACCGCTGCGCCCCAAAGCACTAAGAGTGATGGGGTTGGCAGATCGGTCCCCTGAGGGCAACGAAGTGCCACGGGCATCGTATACTGAGGTGTACACCACTCCACCCCGCAGAGGGCTGCCCCAAGAAGCCTAACACCACAGGCGTCCGGATCTACATGAAAGGCTGAACTAATACATGAATCTAACTACTTAAAGTCAGATAAATATGCATTATTTTAATTTCTCAAAATTAAATTACAGCCAACTGTCCATTTAATTCCTCAAAATTAAATGCAGCAAATGATCTATCAGACACGTTAATATGGTCTGAAAGAAATGCTAAATATAGTATGTATATATATATATATATATATATATATATATATATATAGGCATATAGGCCATACACACATCAAATTACATTTAATCTCTCAAAATTAAATGCAGTCACATATCAACCAGACAGGTAACAACGGTCTGGATGAAAGGCTAAATAAAGAGTTATTAGTGCAGACATATAGCTTTTTAAAAACCAGGCAATATCCCATTTAATTCCTCAAATTAAATGAATCAATGAACCACCAGACAAGTGTACACGGTCTGAATGATTGGTTGAATATTTATAACTGCCGTCTGCACACCCTAATCTACGCGTTGCCTCGGCAAACACGCTAGATCAAAGCCACTAGAATCTTTATTGCAGTTTGCAGACACGAAATCTACGCGTCGCCTCGGCAGACGCGAGATCAGAGCCATTAGATTCTTTAATGCAGTTTGCAGACTTGAAATCTAAGCGTCGCCTCGGCAGACGCGAGATCAGAGCCACTAGAATCTTAATTGCAGTTTGCAGACACGAAATCTAAGCGTCGCCTCGGCAGACGCGAGATCAGAGCCACTAGAATCTTTATTGCAGTTTGCAGACCCGAAATCAACGCGTCGCCTCAGCAAACGCTTGATCCAAGGCCATAGATTCTTTATTGCTTAAGACTTTATTCCCTCGAGAAAAAAGCCAAGAGGAGCAGAGCTAAAAATCTCGATAGTGCATCACATCGGGAAATATGAATGAACACTGTCAGATCCCCTTCTTTTACAAGAACTGACGTGCATGCTCTGCTCTAAAACAAACAACACATGAATCACGTGTATCCCCACTCGTATAGTAGCGAGTGCAGGGAAGCACACACGACTCAAGTTGCTATTTGCTCACCAATAAGCTTCTGTCTAGAATAAATATAATGCTTGAGGACAAACAACAATAAATAGACAGAGACAGTTTAACACAGAGCGCTTTGCTGAGGCACAAAAGCTGAAGCCGGTCTTTCCGGATGTGTATTTATACTTTCCTGGTCGTGACGTCACCCGCCGGTGACGTTCACTCTTGCCATTGGACTAGTTGACACACGTGCATCAGACGCTTTCACGCTGAGGGCGTTCCCATAGCGCCCCCTTCGGGACGCAGTGCGAGTTCCCTCGAAAGGGAAACATTACAGATGACCTGATGTGATCTGTGATACACTTTATTTTGCGCCAGTTAAGGCTTAGAAATAAAAGTGAATAAAAAATCAATTTCCACATAGACTAATCTATTTATATGAATATAATACAGACATAACATAACTGTATAATAAACATATTGGCTTTAAATAAATGGGACTATTAAATGTGTTTAAATATATTATTTGGTCATAATAGGCTGGAGGGATGATATTATTATTCTAAAACCACACATTTTGAGGGGATCCCATGGGTCGCTTATATATCTCTCAAAATGTCGTGCCAAGACCAGTCATGTGGAAGCGAGGCTTCAAACATCATCAACGACGTCATTGGTCTAAAGCGATACAAGCCTCGATACGCGCTTCACTGAAAGCTTCCGGGATTTCTCGACACATGCTCTGAAGCCTCGGCACAGAATGTAACATCACTAGCTCTAACACATTGTACATATCCACTATAACAAACAAATGCACATTGAATCCCCACATATCTTAAACACATAAAACACAACACAATCAGTATTCAGTCTGCGTATATCAGTGTCAATAAACAGATCGTGTTAATGCTGCAACAATATATTTATCTGGCTATCACCAGACCAAGCTCAATTTAAAATTGAACATTGGTCTGGAGAGGCTGTATGACTCAGTACATATGACTCAGTAATGCCCTGACATTCGGTTCTATTTATTTAATGAATCATAATGCGATTGTATTATTCAACGCACTATTATTATGTTTAAGATATAAACCACTGGTCGATGACCAAAATGTTTGTATAAACTGTAGGTAACAACTGGTAAAATGTATACCTAGATCATAAATACCGTAATGATACCTAAATATTTTCTTCTCAGCCATGTCATCAATTGCTCTTGAGTGAAATCTCCTCCCATCCGTTGTCTGATTGGCATTTCGCAAGGATTCCTGGGTAGTTAAAGTGTGCGGAGCCTGCATCTATGCGGGCTTCACGGAAGATCGCTTCAAGGGTACAAAGGGGGCTCTGCTGAGCACACTTCAGAGCATTAAAATGCTGAATGGGACAGCCTACGGACTTGTAGACTCAGTGAGCATGCGCAATTTAAGTCCACGAGACCGAAAGTCCACATGAAGTGCGTCATTTGGGACAGGGCCAATCACTCATTTGGAACACACTACAAACGTCATCAAAGAAAGTCAATGACGGTGTTGCGCAGATTATGATATAACAAATAAATAGATATAATTTACTTTCAAATTTAAAATGGACTCTTAACAGATTTGAAGCTGTAGCCTCTCATGCCATATAAAAATAAATTCTCATTTTGATTAACTGTATAAATGTATTGTTAATCCACCGTCTGGGTCTCATCTTGTGCGCTTTCTTTTCCATGCGCAGCCACATAGTAAACACTTCTGAAGTAAATAAAGTAAAATAAAAAATGTCAGAGCCTCAGCTGCTTTTCAACACTTTTACTTTGTCATGCCTATTCATACAATAAATATGCAAATATACTCATCTCCATAACCATTCATACTTTCGTTCGTATAATAATAACAAAATGTATGAATACTCAAAATTCAAATGTAAATTCCTCCATCGGAGAGCCGTTAAAAAACAGCTCTGCTCCATCGTAGTTCTGACTGGTGACGCGGTGCGCAATGACAGTTGGGTGATTTTACCTCTCTACTACCTGTGAAGTGATGTTCCCTTATTCCCTATGCCGTTCTCAGTGCCCTTCGAACTGAACATGTTTGCTCCCTTCGGAATGGAATCTCACTTAAGATGGCGAAATACCCTGTGAAGTCCACTTCGCAGTCCACTTGTGGTCGAATGGAATGCACCTTTAGTTTGTATTGGTTTGTAGCATTGATCAGCGGTTTGCAGAAGCAGCAATGGCATCGAGTGATTTTTGCAGGTTGTGCAAAAAAAAAAAACATGAAAGTGAGTGGTATTTACACCCACTCGAGCGATTTGTTTGCTAAACTAAAGTAGTCATTCAGCATCATCGAGAGGTTAAAAGGAATTGGATTGACGGTCGTGCTTGCCATCGCTTCTCTATCGTCATCGTGTTATACACGCTAATAGCGAGCAAGGTGAATAAAGCCAGCACCCCCCCCCCCCCCCAACACACACACACACTTAAACTTTTGCAGATAAAATTATATAACTTATATTTGATTAAATTGTAGCTACTCAGGCAAAATGTGATGCATTTTTAACCTAATTTCAAACCATTTTGCTAAAACAGCTTGCTGAACACTGGCTGACAGGGGTGAGGTGGGTTGTAACACATCTTTAAAAAGTGTTACATCCCCTTTAATTCAATCAACTAAGAACAGTTTCTTTTAATAATCTTATAGAATACCTACACAGTTGAAAAGAATGACAGATAGATGCGTTTAAAAAAAAGGAACTGATGAAGTTTTAAAGAAGGGCAGGTCAGTCAGATCAGTTGCGGTGACAATGTTGAAAGCCAGTGGTGAGAATTCTGAGACAGCAGAAAACTTTTTTTGTATGGAGCTATTTGGTAACTCAAAGCCAAATGAAGTGTGGGTAAAATATGCCATACGCAACCTCTGGGCCCACCAAACCTGCATTCTAGAGTTAAAAACACTGTTTTTTTGTTTTTTGGGTTTTTTAACCAATGTTACTCTGAGAATATTAACATATATACACACAAATTAACTTTTTTGTTGTTGTTGTTGTTCTTTACATGTGTCGTGACAGATCGCTGTAGTGCCTCAGTTCAAGCGGCTCATGAACTGATCATCTCTTCCTACTAGTTAATTTATAGCATCAAATAAACATGAATGATCAGAAGGAATGTTGTTTCAACCACGGAAAGATGTCAGTACACACCATTTTTTAAGTTCAAGTCCACCGATATTCATTTACTAACTCCCCTGACTGCTTTGTCATTGTTTTGAGCTGACTTTACAGAATGATTTGAAATGGCTTGGGCTGCTCTGAATAGGAGAGATGTTGTGCTTTGAAGCCAAATACAACATTCTCTGAAATTGGCTGGGTTTTCTCTGCATTAGGGCTGATTTGGACCGGCAGTTTGAATGCATTTGCTTACTGGATCCTTGGACTGAAAACTTTGCAGGAGTTTATAGCTTAAAATGTTCTGATCAAAAAAAGAGGAGTGGAAATATGGCCCATACTTTGAAAACCCCTTGATTAGATCTTAAAATCCTTCCGGAGATGCTCAACAAGCTCTAATCTAATCTATGTTTAGATCTCTGTTTTTCATTGCAATCTTGAGAACAATGTGTTGTTCTAGAAATCGGATTGAATTTCAAGCACAACTGTCAGAAAACAAGACACTTATTGTGACAGCATTTTAATGACCAGAACGAATAGAGTCTCCGGCCGATAGATTGAAGCGCTAGTCTGTGTGAAGACTGCGCAGTGTGCACAATCGCCAACACTATTGCGCTACTGAGAACAGCGGCAACAAGCACTCAACATGATTTCAAAAACACATCCCAGCGATAGATCACCTATTATTTAACACAAACGAATGAATTGCTAATCAACTAAAGATGTTTCTTTTGTATTAGATGCATCTGCGCTGCGAAATGTTTCAAAAAGTGGTGGGGACAATATCGCCCCTGGCAAAAAGTGGTGGGGACATGTCTATGCCTATGAGAAGGGTTATCCTTGGCACCCTTCGAGCCATTTAGACACAGCTTCTGACAAGTGTATCTCTCTAAAGATGGTGTTTTCATTAGTGATTACACCCCTCAAGAGATTTGGGGACTTACAAGTTTTGTCAGTTGCTCCCTCCTGTTTGGAGTTTGATCCGGGTGGCATAAAAACTATTTTGCACCTGAGACCGGGTTATGTACCCAAAGTACCCACTAATTTGGCCCGGACTAGTCCTCCAGGCCTTTCATCCTCAAGTGTCGACCAAATCTGAGAAGCTATGGTTGCTCTGCCCTGTCAGGGCCCTTGAGATATATGAGAAACATCTCAATGGAGAAAATCTGATCAACTGTTGGTATGCTTCGGGCCCCCTAAGAAAGGCTGCCCAGCTACAAAACCTACTGTAAGCAGGTGGATTGTAGAGGCTATTTCTATGGCATATGAGGTGTGCGACCTGCCTTCATCTCTGCCCCTCAAAGCCCATTCCACACAAAGTAGAGGTCTGCATTCCCAGATATTTTGCGCCGCGGGATTAAATTTCCGTCTAAAACACGGTAGCGGTCGGTAACTCTGGTGTAATTTGAACGGGAGCAGTCGGTCATTCAGTATCACATTCCCGACATCCTTTCAGAACAGCATATCTTCGCTTTACTTAATCTTATCGACCACCCGGTATACAGCCTGCACTCAGGACCGTTATGCACGCACTGCACGCATGGACCAGTTCTTTCTGCGTCATGCATTGTATTTGCGGGGTCTGTGCGCACAGCATGTGCATAACGGTCCTCAGGGCAGACCGTACCGGTGGTAAATATACAGCCCTCATAAAGAACAGGCAGGTTGTCGATGACTGACAGTGCAGAATAAGGATGGCAGAGCAAAGTGTGGATGCACTGTCCTTCAAGGACGTTCAACTTGGACTGGAAAATGGTCAGTTTACTGCTAAGAAACCCACGTCAGGCAAGTCTGATGTATGGGAGTCCTTTTCATGTGTCATAGACGCAGATGGGAAAAAAAAAAAAAAACCCTTTGCGCAATGTGATAAATGCCTAAAAGTGTTCCCGTTCAGCAGTCACAAGACTGGAACCTCGAGTTTAAGGCGGCACTCATGCATCATCACAAAGGGTCAAACTAAACTGACATTTACAAAGTCTAGGCCGGTGCCAGAGCAGTTCGACCGTATGATACTGTGTCCGGAAAAGGTTTTAATCAGCTGGCCCAACATTTGGTCGACACAGCAGCAAAAATCAGAAAGTTTAATGTCAGTGAGATACTTCCACATCCAACAACAGTATCAAGAAATATTGAAACGAGGGCTCAGAGTCTGCGTAGACATGTTGTTGACAAAATCACTGCATTTACAACAGACATATGGACAGAAACTTATTGCAAAATGTCTTTTTTGTAGGCAACCATCCATTACGTTAATGAGCAATCTGAGCTACATTCAAGAGTGCTTTTTGCTGTCCCTTTTGACCCAAGCACCTCAAAGACGGGTGAAAATATTCGAATGCACCAGCTGCAGAATCTCAGAATATTTGGCATTGATGTGACAGAAATGGGCAGAAAGATGGGATCAACAGCCAACATGATCAGTGCCTTACGAGGATACACAAGACTAAACTGCACAGCGCAGATACTAAACGTGACTCTGTCCAGTGCGTTTGGTCCTGCCGTAATGGAAATGTCTCCAGAGATCGCTGGGCTTCTAACTGGTGTTAAAAAGTTGTTCACATATTTCAAACACTCAGGACAGCAAACCAAGCTAAAAAGGTCACTGAAACAATCCATAGGAACAGTATGAAGACATCGTATATGTGCTGACTGAGAACAATAATCATCACAAGATCATACGCATCAATGCCAGCACGCTCAAGTTACTAGTATCATTCATGAAACCCTTCAAAGAGGCAACTGACGACTTGGAAACCGACAACACAACTCCAAGCGCCTCACTAGTTCTTCCATGGTCTGTGCGATTAATTGAGCGCTGTATCAGCCACAAAAGACCCTCTGCTCTCTGAAATCGCAACAGTCTGTGTGAAATGGCTGAAAGAACTACTGTCAACAGACAGCACTTTGCCAAATTTGGTTCACATGCTTTATAGAATAGCAACCTTTCTGACACCAAATCTGCGAAGTTTGAAAATGTTGGATGAAAGAGGGCGTCAGGAGGTGACGAGGAGGTACAGAGTGTCAAGGAGATAATCAAAGATTTAAAGTTTGATACCCATGGTGAGGATGTTGAGCCAACACCTGCCAAATGGCCTACTGTTCTCTCTACATTTTCAGATTGGGAGGACAATGAAGAATCATTTGGATCGAAATCACTAGATATTCAGATTCAGGACCATGAAACTTGAACTATCAAGTCAACAAAAAGTGGTGGAATTCACAGCAGTCCCAGTTTCCTGCTCTGAGCAACCTTGCAAGATATGTCCTCTGCATCCCGGCCACGAGTGCACCTTCCGAGAGAGCATTCAGCCTTTGCGGTTGGATTTTGGTGGAAACACGTTCGGTACTGAAACAGTCATCAGTCAGTGACATTCTTTTCTTGCATGGATATTTAAAATAGTTTGGAAAAAGCTGATTTTGCCAAGTAAGTAAACGGTTTTCGTTCATTTCATATATTGCCTACAATTTTGAGATGTCATTTAATTTATTATTAGTTATTGTTTGAATTTTTCTTTTGTAGGAGAGACGTTGAAATTGATGTGGGGACATTCTTCTCAGGGATGTTAAATTGTTCGGTTAAAAAGTGATTTCATTTCGCGATGGAAGCCTACATATTTTGCTTATAATAAATGACATGTCGTATTTTTTTTTTTCTCTCTGACACTTTTACTGTGTTGACATCGAAGTATTTTGACAATACGAATTTAGGTCAGCAAAATGTTAAATTTTGTATCTTGACAAGGTGAATAAAATAATAAATACAATTTTTGTGCAGACTACATTTTTATTTTCTCTGTGGAAATTTAAATGTGAAATTCTGGAAACGAGATCTAAATTTAGTGGGATGGTCGGGTCGGGAAGAAAATTATTCTAAGCAGACAGTGGGTGAACAAAGAGTGTATATATATCGGGAACGGGTGGGTGCGGAATATAACCCCAGCGAGAGCGGGCGGGAGCGGGACTTAATAAACAGTCCCGCGCAGACCTCTAACACAAAGTATGGCACCATCTCCAAGATATCTGTGATGCTGCGGGATGGTCCTTCCCACACAACTTCATTAGGTTCTATAGTTTGGACCTGCCGGCCATGCTGGGTTCTCAAGTATTCATGATCTAAGCTGTGTCTTAATTTCTTCACATCAGGACAGGCATTTTGTCAGTATGGCGATGTGGGTATGTCATTCCCCAAAGTGTCGTCATGACGACGTAGCACGAGTTCCCTCGAAAGGGGAACGTCTCAGGTTATGCATGTGACCATGGTTCCCTGAGAAGGGAACGAGACTACGTCACCTTGCCATACTTCATGCATGCATAGAAGCAGCCTGCTTCAGATCAATGGGCTGAAACAGCTGTGTTTGCCGGATCCTTTTATAGCTTCCGCCGGCATACGTCACGGGATGATGTTGCACCAATCAAGATTGGAATAGTTGCACATGCCTTCAGGAGAGCGTACACTGAAGGTATTCTCCAAAGTGTCATCATGGCGACGCAGCGTCTCGTTCCCTTCTCAGGGAACCATGGTTACATGTGTAACCTAAGACGTTTTGTGCCATATTTTTGTAGTTGCAAGCTATGAACTATGCACTGGAGGAAAAATCTAATAAATTAGAAACATTTTTTTAAATTTTTTTAAGAATGACTATATAAAGCACATACCTTTTTGTGAGTTGCTTATATGGGAAAAGAGTGGTGGGCGAAGTACACAAATCAAGTACTTGTAAAATTGTACTTATAAATATTAATTATCACTATTGACCCCGGGGGCTCGCGAGATGATTTCCAGAAATAAAAAAAAAAATAGATTTTTTAATGATTAGAAATAGCATATTTTAGCAATAATTGTAACAAAATACTAAAAATAGTAGTTAAATTAAAAACAAAAACTATGCAAATAAAAAAGCCATCCACCTTTCGATTTTTGGTAGCCTCGACCGTGACTCCTGTGGTGATTACGACAGATTAACGACATAATAGCAACAGCATTGTAGCAGGTCAATTTACAGCACCATGTTAAATATTCCGACATGTGCACGTAGGTAATTCTTTAGGCTTTAAGCTTTGGATATTATTTTTGTTGAAATGAAACGTTTGTTAATATTGACCAAAGACAACGTAGGGAGGCCAGTGGAGGAGAGTGGAGAAGCACCACCTTCATTCCTTTGCAGTAGCCTAAATGCAGTACGCACTACTGTATTTTCACATATGCCGCGTTTGCATTGCGCAGCTGATCTGCGGCTGTTTATCACAAACACAACATTTACTTATTTTTATTTCAAATCCAAAAGTTGTTACTGAACATGGCTTGTCAGCATTGCGATTCTTATACAAGATGTCACGTTTAACACACTACATTTAAACATTTTATTCCTTTCATTACACTTTATATTTATATAAAGTAATACTTTAGATTTATATATTATGTTGCTTACACAAGTGGCAAAACATTTAAACATAAGCTTTATGTTAAAATCACAAACAATTTAAATTAAAACTTAAAATAGAAAAAAAAACAGGCTCTCCTTTCTTTCCTTTTAAATCTTTTTACAAGAAATCCCTCAGGCAATAAAAAACTTTTTCCACCTTCGTGAAGAGACGAGTGCTATCCTTTGTCTCCTTGGCTGCGTTTACTTGTCTTTTCAATGCAGCCCTTGTTCACCAAAATGCCGGGTAAGGTACCATTTTCCTTGCTTTACCCGAGGAAAAAAAGCCATGTGTTGACTGTAACAGAGACTTTAAATTATATGCATCTATGGTGAAATTACTAGTTTTTCACATCAATGTTTATTTTAATGCATACAGTGTGCTATCGTTTTATTTCAGCACAGTGCAGCACAGCAAAAGACTGTGCATAAATGAACGCTGCACTGCTGCAGACGTACCACTTCTGGAACGCACTGCCAGACCGCATCCATGTGTAGAGTTTGGGAACCCCTGATTTAATATAAGCAAATCTTTTATTTCATTACAAAAGTGTATTATACATTTTTCTTGTTAATAATACACTTTTACGACAGATTTACTTCACAAATAACTGACAGTCAGGACCTAAATATGACTTGATTTACAAATTTACCATTAGTAACTTCCTTTTTGTGCCATTCAAGCTCATGCACAAATAGCAGCATAAACAACATAACATGAGGATTCATACATCACACACCTGCAGCGCTTCTGCAAATAGAAAAAAACAAATACAATTATACATAAGGAATAAATGGGCCTATTCGCAAAATACAGTTCACTTAAAGCGGAACTCAGTAAGATTTGCGAAGCTCCCCCTACAGGTTCCTTCAGTGAATCACACTGTCGTAAATACTCCAAGCGCAGCTCTGGACTACAACGACTACAACGCTCACCAGCACAGTAGTTTTGCAAATTTAGTACAAGAAATCTCGATGGAGGTGGGTAATTTTCGAAATTGTCTTATAAAGTCATAATATATACATTGTTTTTGAATTACCGTAAAGCATTTTGTCACTCTCGCGTGAACGTGAACATGAGGCGAGATTGTGTCGGGTCGGCGCAGCTCAACTTGCAAGTGCTGTTTTCTGGCGTAGACGTGCCAGAGGGGGTTAGTGCTCGCCTCAAACACACCACTACAAGTCAATTAACCATCATAAGGACTTAGAAAACTATTTAAGAAGGTAAAAAAGTTACTTAGTTATGCTTTAAATAACAGATTAACAAAACGAAAGATAAAATAGTGTGACAAATTTTGGTTTATTTTTGTGACACACTCCACAAACAAATTCACAGAAAGGACAACGAGAAAATGGCATTTTTTTTTTTTTTTTTTTTTTTTTTTTTTTTACAAAATCACAATGTTTTGCTTTTATTGTGAGTGTATGCAAATTAAAACACACCCTTTACAGTTTCGAATGACGTCTTAATCTGTATGACCATAAATTATGAGTGCTTTGTTTGTCTTTATGGCTGGCAGTTGGCAGGCATAGAGATGGTGGTATATTTTGTTTGCTTTTAAACTCGGTAATCCAAATTAGGGCTGTAACGATTCTTTGATTAAATTTGACTACTTGATTTTAAAAAAATCCTCGATTTCAATTTGCCAGTGTCGAGTAACTGGTAAAATACCAGAAGTGGCGACCATTTTCTAAGGCTGCATGATATGTGCTGCAGCCTGCAGGTTTAATATGTGCTGTAATTATTTACATACGTGTAGGTTTTATATATATATATATATATATATATATATATATTTTTTTTTTTTTTTTTTTTTTAAGCCAAATGTGTAAGTGAATGTGCTTTGTTGTGCAAGCACCTTTATAATGATCGCATTAGTGGTTGAGCTATGCATGCGCCATGTTTGTTTATGCTGCGGTCAGGAGAATAGATCGTATAGATCTGGCGCGATTACTTGAGGAATCGTTAGAATAATCGAACGATTTCTCAATTACCAAAATAATTGTTAGCTACAGCCCTAATCCAAATGATCCTCAGCAAACACCGTCTCCAGCACCAGCAGCAGAGACTGTTTAAGCTTCTTCTTAAACTCCTCACACATGAACACATAGAGAATGGGGTTCAGACAGCTGTTTAGAAAAGGCAGGCAGGTAACTACAACTTCTGTTTTATAAAAAATCTTTTTAGCAGACCCACTCAACTGATTCTCTTTTGCACTTAAGTAATACAATTTGTTGACATGAAAAGGAAGCCAGCATATGAAAAAGGCCAGGACCACAGCTATAATGACCCGGTAAGACCTGAGCTGATTCTCCATTTTGAGACGTTTGACTCGCACACTGATAGCTATATATGAAGATGCAATGATCAGGAAGGGAATGACAAAGCTCACTATAAACCTGTATGTGACCAGAAACTTGTAGTATTGAATAGGATAGCCATAGATTCCTTCACTCTTCGCTGTTGAGTAATTGATGAATACTGGGATGCAGCCGCTGATGGATAAAACCCACACAATCATGCAGATGATTCTGGCTTTGAATACGGTTCGATTATTACGAGACCACACAACCATCCATGTGCACAGACATCGGTCCAGACTAATAGTCATCAGCAGCAAAATGCTAGTAAATGAGTTTATGTAAATTACGAAACAAAGAAATGTGCATTGTAGTTTGTCAAAGTCCCAAATACTGCCTTTGACTAAAACGGTGTTCATGAGTACAGCTAAGGAGGAGGTGAAGTCTGCAATCGCCAAGTTGAGGAACCAAATGGAGTTGACTGTCGTCTTCATTTTGTAACCAGTCACAAATATGACAAGCCCATTTCCAATGAGACTTACAGCAGGGATGGCAAAGAACATGCACACAATGAAGATATTAAAGCCTGAGATAATCTGTTTCTGCACTGTAGTATTGTTCGTAGTGAATCTGGTCAGATTTTGAAATCCAATAGTAGTGCTTGCTACATGAAAACAAGAGAAAAAATACAGTGACTTTAAAGTATTCTGCAATGTCCAACAGTAGATAATAGGACTGCATTACAGGATAATTCTTTCATTTATTGTCCTAAATATTTCAACAGCATGTACTGTATCTATGCAAACACATACAATTAAAATAAAGTTTTCATTTTTCAAATAAGTTTATACAATTACAGTTTATAAAACACAATATTCAATAAGGATTTACCTAATTTTTGTTATGGTAAATATTAAATGGTGTGTGATTATTTGTTATCATCACCAGATATATAGAAAGGTTCTAACTGTTGTGACCACCAATTTTTCAAAACTAAAAAGATAAAATCAAACTGACACATAGCCTGTAGTTGAAAAATAAAAATCATTTTGGAAATATCTCTTATCTCTCTACAATTTCAAAATCAACAAAATCAACCAACAACAGAGAAGTATAATATTTTCTCTTCACACCCATAGATATGCATATAATGTGCACATTCGATTCTTACCCATTTTCTGTATGGCTTCAGTCCCATTAAAAACCTCTTTGCAAGTTCTGTCTACAGTTGAAAATCAACAACTGATGATACGTCCCCCTTCTCTTAAAACGTGATGGTGGGATGGTGTAGGAAGAGAAATTCTTCTACAGAAATCAATTTTCAGAAATCATCGACCATGCAATATTCTAAGAAAAGTTATATTTCTGCGGTCTGAAATATTAATTGAATGCAGAGGAATAACAGCAAGTTTTTTATTTCTCAGCAGCTGGTCAAGGAAGAGTTCGCTTCTTCTTGTTTACTTTGTGATTAAAAAAGTCCAGATGATCTTCAGCAAACGCTGTCTCCAGCACCAGCAGCAGAGACTGTTTAAGCTTCTTCTTGAACTGCATGAACACATAGAGAATAGAGAATGGGGTTCAGACAACTGTTTAGAAAAAAATAGGCACACTTGTTTTGGAAATTACTTCTCAAACATTGATATTCTGCTTATTCTCCACTGCATTTAATGAAATGAAACACTGATAAGAAAATCTCAAACAACAGTTTCACCTTTGACAAAACATTCTCCACACAAAAGAAATAAACTTATGCTGTATGACTGTAATGTCCCATTTAATGTTTCTTTCTTTCTTTCTTTCTTTCTTTTATAAATCAAGACAGGTTGGTGGTTTCCATATACAGGTATAGGGTAACGTTTCTCTTCACAGGTTGGAACTGGTGTTTGTGCTGTTTCACTGGAAGATACAGTGCCATCTTGAGGTGTTGTTGTATCACTTCCACTGGTAACAGTATTAGTAGTGGTGAATGGAACACTCACAGGACCACCTTAACTGTGGTTTATTACACCTGACTCCAGTTTCTCTAGCCACACCCAGGCCTAATTACTGCCACACCTGTTCGCAATCAATAAATCACTTAAATAGGACCTGTCTGACAAAGTGAAGTAGACCAAAAGATCCTCAAAAGCTACACATCATGTTGAGATCCAAAGAAATTCAAGGGGAAAAAAATTAA